>NC_090231.1:24491975-24791975 GCF_024489055.1 Chanodichthys erythropterus | reverse complement strand
TGTTTATAATATTTATTTTTTGGGTGAACTACCCATTTAATATATTTATTATTTTTAGCAAATATAAAAATACACATTTTTTATGTTCAAAATTAAATGCATTGCAAAGTTTCTGCAATGAACTGATATACTGATGATCACTGCTTGAGTTCTCTCTATTTCTTGAGATCATGTTTGTAGATGTTGGTAAAAACTAACTATCTCACATCAGTCATCTCAGTTTTGTTGCCTTCAGTTAGTGGAAGAAAGCTATTAGCCATGAGAGGAGAGGTCAGCGTGGCTGGAGAGAGACGAGTGCCCTTGTTGCCCTGTGTTTAACGGTGGGAGCAGATGCCCCAGATCATTGCGGCAGCCTGCCATGGTTTACCGCTGTTTTCACAGCATGGGCTTTTGCGGGTACCGCCTCAGCCCTGGGAGTGCCCTGTGTTTACTTTGCCACCTGTGAGACGGGAGGGGTTGGGGCATGCGGGATCAAACACACAGGGGCATGAAGAACACAAGAGGGTTAAATCAGTGACTGAATGCACAGCTATTCTGCAAGGATTTGCCTGTTCGTGGAGGGTGGGATTAGGTAGAATTCCAAAGCCAGACGGAATGTGTGAGTTTCAGCAGTTTGGGAGACAGAGGTTAAAGATCTTGTCTTAAAGAGGGAAGATGACCTCAACTCAAGTCATTCAGGAAGACGCACAGTCCCGTGACATATAGTTACTTTACGACACCGCAAGTCTCTAAATATTATGTTTGAATTTGTGTCATGTAGCCAGTATTTAAGAAAACATTCAGTATTTATTTCATCCCCAAGCCAAACTGACAGGACAGACGGGCTCATCTTTAGCACAGTTTGTTTATTATATCTTCATGGTTAAGTAGGTAAAATATTCCTCACACTGCTCACAATAACCTAGAAACCTAGAGAGAGAGAGAGAGAGAGTCAGCTGCCTTCTCAGAAGTTTGTCTCTTTGGTAATAATGGCTCTGCCAGACTGTATATGGTCCTGGCACTGATGACTAGAGTAACGTGACCTATTTTACAACTGCAACACTTCCCACTTAGCAAAGCCGGGCCTGTCAGGAGGTGCTGAGTGTAGTCATTGTTACTGAATTATCGATAAATTAGTGGTCACATTTTATTTGACCATATACAGAGAGTGCAATTATTGAACAGGAAAGAGACAAAAGTCAATAAATCAACAGAGATACACCTATTTTATCATTTACTCCACTCTAGCCTGTCTGCAAGAGCAGTAAAACAGTCATTGATAAAAAAAATTAATTTCACACATGTATTGTGTGCTGTATGTACAGTGTATAAACCTAAAGAACACAACTTTTTACAAAAATTCAAAATCAAATTTGGACAAACAGCATGATTGCAAAAGTGTGATATTTTTAAACAATAAAATCAACAGAAAATGTTAATATTGAGTACCTCGTATTTTTATGTGATATTCCTTCAATACAATTTTAATAAATTATTACTTTGAAAACTATATCCTACTGTACAATAATAATATATTTCTGTCATAATTTCTTGAAGTTAAACCAAACAAAACAAGTGAAGACCTTTGAGTTTCTAAAGAAGTGAACTCACAAAACAGCTCTGAAGATGAAGTGTTCATGTCCTCATATAGAGAGGCGGCAGACACTAAAAACACCATGCGTGCTTCAGTAGGCTATGTGTAGTAGCCGCTCATTCATACAGAGACGTGCAGAATATGCAGACTTCATATTTAAATAGCAGTCTTTTGTGGTTTCATATTCACAGCCACTAGTTCATATTACGATTTTTGTACAGCCCAACTTTTGATTTATTCATCCAAATTTTGTTGGGACATTCTATTTTTATTCCCTCTGCATTTTCCACATTGCAGAAATCGCAGGGTCCTACTGAATACAATGAAAAGATTCATTATGCAAAACTAAGGAAAGGATGAGACCTGAATGTGTAGTACATGTTTACTTAATGAAGCTGGCATATATTGTTTTTCCTTCTCGCAGTACAGTTCTGAAAAGTGGTTCACCCTGGAATATTACTGTATTTTGCTGGAAACAGCATTGTAGAAACACTCACCCAAACCAAATAAATCTGGAGACACATGTATATGACTTATAATGAAGCAATTAAGCTTTGACATGTTTTATTAGAAATGGTTAAGTATGTGCATGTGTTGGCTTGTTGTGGATGTGTCCCAGGGCACCAATGCGTGTCACTATCGTAGCAGACGATAAGCTTTGTGCTCGCCTTTGACCCCACACCTCATTAATCAACTGCTCATGAATATCTGACCTCCTCCACCTACCTCTCAAACATGCCATCTAATTCAGCTCTACAAGATAAATAAAACTCCCCCAAGCAACACAGACAGACACACATGGACGATAGGAGACTGGGTTATGGGATTTCAATCTTTCAATTAATATTAATGTGATTATTCAATGCTATCTCACGACCAATTCATACGTATTTTACGAAATTCATATTTGTTGAAACCCCAGTGACGGGTAGGTTTAGGGGTAGGTCATTCATACGAATTCATACGAATTCGGTAACTAGTATAATACTCACAATTTAGCAAAAAACTTACAATTTAGCATAAAACGAGATCTCACAGGTGGCTAATTCGTATAAATTCGTGTGACCTCACTTGTACGAATTCATACAAATTACCCATCTCGTAAAATACATACAAATTGCTGTGAGATCGGGTTGGAATATGTTAGAAATGGTCAACCAGGTTTGCAGAATTAAAGTTGTCATGAAACTGAAGTTGTGATAGTCTTTTCTTCCCTATTGTGACATATCTGAGGGCAGGACTTTGTCCATCGGTAATTGATTGGAGCGTCGGAGCATTATTGTTTGCTGTTACTGTGATCTCATGTGAGTGACAGGTTGTCCCACCTTCGTGCCAGTAAACATGTAATCAAGAGAGCCCCCTATACCTATTTGAAATAGTCCCTATACGCTCATTCACTATTCCCTACATTAGTCCACTAATATAGTACACTTGAAGGAGCGAATGAAAACAAGTGAGTGAATTCGGACTCTTGTGTTCTGCATAGTTTGTGTTTGCAATTTAATGATCATTTGAAACTTAGAAAACTGGCAGCTCCAGTAGTAATGAAAAGATTTATCTTGAACTCTGTCATGGAAACTAGCATGTATAAACCTTAAGTAAACAATTTAATAATCAATTAAAAAGACATTTATACCTGTATGATATTACGCTGTAGCTACATTGGACCAGCGGTTTGGAAAATGGATAGATAGATAGATGATTCAGCTGTGAGCACCATGTTCTGGCTAGATGCGGGAATTCATTCGGCATGACCCTCACAGTGCATTATGGGTATTCTCTAGCTGTTGAGCATACATCAGTTGTATATTCGTTATCGCAGTGCATTATGGGATTGAATGAATGCACAAGATAACATCAATCATGGTTTCAGGCACTACAAATGGTTGTCCCTTCAAATAGTGCCCTATTGTCGGTGATTTCGGACACAGCCGAGATGTTGTTGCAGGAGGGAGGGGAAATTACTTTGATTAAAGATTACAAGAGCACATTTATAATAAATACTGAAATGTACCAAAAAACAAGAACTGTCTTTTATACTTGACTTTAATAATAACCACACAGCATGGTTATGTACAGTATAGGCTTCCTCACTTTTACTTCTCAGGTTTCCTTTTCCTTCAAAAAAGGGAGTTAATTAGAGATTTTTAAGGGCTGAGTGCTGTTGAGAGAGGATGTAGATATGATAGTCTATCATACCTGTCATGGCTGGCTTGTGGCAATGCTAATCGTCACTGTAAAACAAGCTGGTGAAAGGTTATGTTGCATATGAACTTTCTTCTGCTCTCTGTACTGAAACATTTGATAAATGGGCAGCTCTTTAAGATGCCTTCAGAAGCCCCGGGCTGCTCTACATCCTGCCATGTCATCATTTGTTTATTGTGTACTGACAGCTGTAACTATGGTGATGCCCGTTTTTTGTGACACTGCAACAGCTGTTTTTTAACCACCGTTTGAGCTGGAGGGACCATGAATCCCCCACAACCAGGAATGTTAAAGTCGATGGTCTCCTGGAGGGCTTTTCTTCCATGACATCAAACTCACCTAAATACCTCCATGCCTTTGATTTGATATATTTTCAGTCCCACATCTGTGTGCTCTGATTTTAACTCAGTCTGGAGGGTTATCTCGAGGCTAATGTGTCCTTTTAGGAATATTCCTGGTTAACTAGAAGCTGACCTCCGTTGACAGCATCTGTTGCATGCTGTTGATTACCACTGAGCACAAGCACAAATACACCCTCAGTTTGTCAAAACAAAACAATAAACATGATGACAGTCGTGTCAACATGTTTGCAATGGAAATCTTTTGGGCAATTATTGTATAATGTGCAGAAGATGCTGTCAATGGAGCTCAACTTCAATATTCCCTTAGCCTGCTGTATTGGAAATTAGAGATGCACAATATACCGGTATCAGTTATCAACCTATATTAGAGAACAATTTTGTAAATATTAGATATATATCGGCCAATACTGGATATTTAGTTCATGCTCATTGCCCCCTTTTTTACATTTAGATTACCTTTGCCATTGTCTAACCCTCACTTAAAGTTTATCTTTAAAACACTAAAATCTCAAAATTTATTTTTATTTTTCATACTGTACACAATAATGTTGTGATGCCAAGATTTATATAGCATTTAAAACATTTAATGTATTTTTTATTTTGAATTTGTTTAGACAAAATCATATAGACTTTTAATAACAGTCATCTAACGAGATAATATAAATTAATACTTTTATTCAGCAAAGATGCATCAAATTGATAAAAATGACAGTAAAGACTTCTATAATGTTACAAAAGATTTCTATTTCAAATAAATGCTCTTTTGAACTTTCTTTTCATCAAACAATCTTGAAACAAATGTAGAAATATTAAGCTGCACAACTGTTTTCAACATTGAAAAAAATAGGAAATGTTTCTTTAATACTAAATCAGCATATTATAATGTATAAAATTTGCAGCCTTGGTAAACATTAGATACTAAAAAACATTATAAAACATTAAAAAATCTTGCTGACCCCAGACCCCAGAACAGTAGTGTATATACCTCTGACATGGAGTCCAACCTCATTGTTTGTTATTATATGGTTAGCTTCTCATAACTCCCTCTTCCTCTGTTCTCTGCAGTCAGGTCTGATCCGGTTCTCTGGTGAGGAACTTCTTATCACTCCGCTACCGCAGCATTTGGCTTTACAACACAACTACAGCGCCCCCTCTGGACATCACCCACATGTCATCTACAAGCGATCAGCTGAGCGTAGAGTGCATTCTGATAAGTC
Source organism: Chanodichthys erythropterus (assembly GCF_024489055.1). Lineage (NCBI taxonomy): Eukaryota > Metazoa > Chordata > Actinopteri > Cypriniformes > Xenocyprididae > Chanodichthys > Chanodichthys erythropterus. Next base: position 24,786,618 of record NC_090231.1, on the reverse strand, counting down.
TGATTGGACCAGCGGCTTTAAATCAAACAACCCCTACGAGGACCACCACCATCATCACCGTCACCATGACTACCAGCACGGAAAGCTCCAGAGGCAACACTTCTGCGGACGCCGCAAGCAATGTATGTAAGGAAATTTCCTTTGAGCTATATGTAGATGGAAAGCACATCAAACATGATTTACTTGTAGAATTCGTCAGTATGCGTATAACAGCAAAGCTCTCTAAGATACTTGATTCCAAAAGTTACGGTGTCATTATCGTCTTTTGTACGGAAATGAATGAAAGCTCGGAAACAGCATGTGAAGTTTATGATTGTGTATTTCCTGGTCTGTCATCACCTCTCTGGCACTTTTATCAGGGAGCAAGCTTGGAAAAAGGAAAAGCGGTTATATGAGGCGATTTCCAGTTTTTCTCACTCTTTTTCATGAGTTTCCATACTTTTATCACTCTCAACCTCATCCTAACTACAGATACTCCCAAGCCTCCTACAGAGGATCATTTTTTCATGCCTGATGAGTTCGAGCAGCAAAGCCGGGTGAAACGCTCAGAGATTACATCGAGCAAAGAGGGTGGTCTGAACGTGGAAACTCTGGTGGTGGCAGACAGGAAAATGCTGGAGAAACATGGAAGAGAGAACGTCACTACTTATGTCCTTACTGTCATGAACATGGTGAGCAGAGCTATCAGCAGCATTGTTATTGAGAAGACACTTTGATCCGGCATGTTCATTGCAACATTTACTTCTTCCTATAGTTATATGCAAAGTGTTGTTGTGCTAAACAGGTCTCCAGTCTTTTCAAAGATGGAACGATTGGAAATGATATCAACATTGTTGTCGTCAGTCTCCTGCTACTTGAGAAAGATCCGGTAAGATACATACATACATACATACATACATAAATACATACATGGGTACATACATGTACAGTAAACATCCATCCATCCATCCATCCATATGGACATCAATTAAAACAATGCAAGTCAGTTGTTGATTCAGTAACTGCTCTGATGATTTAAACCAGTACCTTGTCTTTTTTAACTATTAACTAAAAATAACTGGCTTATAAGATTGTTTTTGAAAGTTTTTAGTCATACTGTTTGTTTTTGATTAATTAAAAAGTGATTTGTTTGGGAATCATGTTTTTATTCACTGCAAAGAATCATCTCATAAGAGTCATTAATTCAGGAATCACACTATACTGATCATGCTGTATGATTTTGATTCACAAAAAGAATTGGCTTACAAGAGTAGTTTGTTCATGAATGTTTTTGAGTGAAGTCCGTGAGGACAGCTCAACAGAAAGACATTTCTTGACATTATTATTTGCTTTTAAGTTATCTGTACTTAAACATTTAAGTTAATTCAATGAAAAGACCACATTAGGTCAACTCAATTAAATTGAGTTGTCAATTTCCCCATTACTCAATTGAACTGAGGGAATCACTTTTTCTCAAATCTTTTGAGAGTCTCACCTTATTAGGGTTTACAGTGAATAACTGATACGAAATATGATTTAATTTGCTTTTGTGCAAAATAGTGCAGGAAACACCAGTCACTATAGCTAATTTATTACATTTGATGTGTAATGTCTTTTTTTTTTTTTTTTTTTAAAGAATCCCAGTATTTTTTCCATTTCTTTCAAACATGACAGATGCCTGATCATTCATTACTCTCTTATCTCTCTCACCACCCCTCTGAACACTTCATCTGTCTTGGTTTCACTGCTGTCAGCTGGGCCTGTCTATCAACCACCATGCAGACCAATCCCTCAACAGCTTCTGCCAGTGGCAATCAGGCCTGTTAGGTAAAAATGGCAAGCGGCACGACCATGCTATACTGTTGACAGGGCTGGACATCTGCTCCTGGAAGAATGAACCTTGTGACACCTTGGGTAAGACACTTGACATTCACCATCCAGCAGCAGAAATGGCTCATGTGTTGTGATGTCAGTGGCTAATTGAGTTGCAGGAGGCTGAATTACACAATGGCAAGGTTAGAAAGAGCTTGTGGTTGGTGATGTGTGTCCAAGTCTGCCCTCAGGCAGAGAACTTCACCTGAATGAATCCAAGAAAGCTCAAATCCACTTTGCAGTCAGTTGGCAGTTTTTTCGGTTTTTACTATAGAGGCGTCAGCCAAATGTAATGAATTCAGCTCTGAAGCTCCAAACCACAAGTATGCACTCCTTTGAATGTATGGCAAAGGGGAGAGCACTGCTTTTAAATTGCCTCTGTATGATATGAAACTCAAGCCAAAGCTTCTTCTGAGACCATGCAGTCAGAAAAATAGTCTGAAAGTAATTGGATCCTTTTTCAAATTCTATAAGTTTGAAAACATTGTGGTGTGTTTAGCGATACTTAAATCATCCATTATTGTTTTCATCCAGACCTCTTGGATTGTAATGACTGTGTAAGCAATCAATTTGATTCACGTTCCCAACATGCATCAATGTCATTCATATATCTTCTTCTTCCACCCATGTTTTGCTGTTTCTTTCTGTCTGCAGGTTTTGCACCAATAAGTGGGATGTGTAGCAAATATCGTAGCTGCACGATTAATGAAGACACAGGGCTGGGTCTCGCTTTCACCATCGCCCACGAGTCAGGACATAAGTACGTTCACTCATTATTTCAGGTCCCATACAATTTCAGTTTGGGAAACCATATGCTGTGCAACAGGCAAACATTTTGTTTGTGTTTGCCGGTTGCCATTGTGATAAGGGGAAGTTTATGTTGTTCGTCTGAGACTTTGTTTTTATGACAGCCGCATTTTGAGTCCTTTAGTCCTTTGGCGTATTCTCAACATAAACTGGAACAAAATCTATCCTGGAGAACCACCAGGCTGATAACATGTTGTGGGATTTGTTATTCTCAGTGCTTAAAACATTTTGGTCAAATTAAATGGACACGTGCACCTCCAATGTGCTTGGTGTTTGGGGCAAAATCTTCACCGGCCAACAGTCATTAATCATACATTTATTGAGGAGTGGTCATTATTAAAAAAAATGGCACATCGTGCAATACTGTTCGTGTCTGAATTACGTGACTATAGTGCATGTGTTTATTCTGATGCATTAATTGGTCTGATTCTCAAAGGGCTGATGAAAGTTAGCATGTAAATGTGTGAGTGTGAATCACACATTTCAGTCAGTCAGTAGAATACAGAGATTATTGAAGAGGTTTGTGGGATGAAAGAGCTTTCAGTTATAGAGGTAATGTCTCACCTGACTCAGGGAGTGGTTTCTGTCCTGAGGTTGTACATTAATAGTCTCACTGGGTAAAACTCACAATCTCCATCTCTCCCTCTTTTGTTCCCTCCTTTTTTTTTGCCCCAGTTTTGGAATGATCCATGACGGAGAGGGGAATCCCTGCCGGAAGACTGAAGGAAACATAATGTCTCCCACATTGGCTGGGAATAATGGTGTTTTCTCATGGTCTGCCTGTAGTCGGCAATACCTGAACCGATTTTTAGGGTAAACTTTCACTTCACATATAGCATTATATTCACCATCAGACAAAAGTAGTATATTAGTATATTTTAGAAATTTAATTAAACTATAATTTGGTTTATAGATAGATAGATAGATAGATAGATAGATAGATAGATAGATAGATATGCAATATATGTAAATATATCGAAAAAATGCATGTTAATATACAGGGGCGCACATAACTTTTTTGGTCTGGTAAAGGAGCACCTGATGATGTTGCTTGGTACTCACACTTTGCTCTCCTCACTATCTTCTTTTCTCTTGAACATGGTAAATAATGATAATGATGTTTATTTATTTATTTATTTTTTATTAACATTAATGACACAGGAAACAGCAAGAATATTAGGCTGCTGTCACTTTAAAACAGAATACACGCGCACGGACTGAATATACTGACACATACCCGGTTTCTTTCTCAACTGTTTGCTAATGACATAACCAAAAGAATACTTGCTGAGACCGGTATTTTGACATAATTTTGTGGTATATGTCCATTCAAGCGAAAGTAAACGCGAAAGAGGAATCAATTCGGTGCGCACACTTCAGGTGTGGCACAGATAACAGCTCACGAGTCCTGATTTTGGACTCTTCTTCCGCTTTTAAAATCGTTTGAATGTGTTATAATTGGCGAGACAAAACACATACAAATGATAAACTTTCACTCTATGATGGTTAAATTTGAGTTGAGACCGTTGAGTTTTATCCATACGGATCACGGATTAACTGCGATCCGTCGCACCCCTAATAATTAAAGAACACACTTATTATCGTGATTGCTATCTTACCAGAGATATACCCTTAGCAACACATTGTTAAACATGAGTGAAATACCAACACCAAAACCAGATGAGTAAGTAAAGGTGTCCCTGAGAACCGGTCCCCAAAAATGTTGGTACTCAAACGTGCTTCCCTCCATGTTTTCTGGTGCACATATTTTATTTTTACAATGCTTGCGCACCGGTTATGTGCACCCCTGTTAATATATTACATTATTTCATAATATATTTTGATAAATTATTTATATTTAATATTTTATTTAATATATATACTGTACATAATACGATGTTTTCCCCGTTTGAGATACATATAATAGGGTAATTTTTTAATGCCTGTTTCTATTTTCATATTTCTTTGCATGCATTTATGTTCACAGTACAGCTCAGGCTTCGTGTCTAGTGGATGAGCCCAAGCAAATAAGCCAGTACAAGTACCCTGAGCAGCTTCCTGGTCAGCTGTACGATGCCGATATACAGTGCAAATGGCAGTTTGGCTCAAAGGCCAAACTGTGCAGCCTGGACTTTGTAAAGGTAACCCATAGTTCTTCAAAATATGCTTTTAAATCTGTTTGAACACATGTTGGAATCATCAAATGACTCGTTAAACAATTCAGCTTCAATCAATCTTTTTGACAAAACACAATGCCATAACAGAATTCACAGAGATTGAGTTAATTTGGGGTCTCAGATATTTAAATGTGCTCTAACCTGTAATGTTTGTGTATATAGACGTCATGGTCAACACAAACACACATCGGAGCTTTGGAAAGAAAATTAACTACTGAGAGGAAACCCATTGCATCAAAATCTACTCTAAATCTTCATTCACAGTCCATGTACAAAGGTACAACAAAGATGGACAGGGCCCCCTTTGGCATCCGCTGTAGACTTTAGCGTCTAATGCACACATTGATATGCAAATAGTTATGCTTGGGAAATGAACATTGCGAGAGTCTATCTGTGGGATTAGCTCTCATGCTATGGACTTCCTCTTTGAGAGATCTCTGTTGCTTTTGTGCTCTTCTGAGACCTTGTACGTGCGCTGAAACGAGTCTTGAAGGTCGACCTCGATGGAAGGCAGCTGTACATCTTAATTAAGAATGATTGTGGAGATTAAACCCAATGTTTTTGTTTTCTGTCCCACCAAGCCATCCCATCCTTGTCACAAAGTCGTTAAGATGTAATTAGCCGTGGGAGCTAGTAATGTTAGTTACCCGGTGATCCAGAGTCTAGTGTTGCTAGCTTTTGTAAACCACGACTCTCTCTCACTGTCTGCCAGATGCAATCGGGCCGTCGGCCAGGAGTGGCCGGTCTCCCAACCCCTCATCACCCACTATTATCGTTGTATTGTGGGAAGAAACAAAATGCAATGATAATAGCGTGTTTCTTTTGGGCAGCACAGTGATTGATTTTGACAGGCTTTTTTATTTGTTGGGAAAGTTGATTGGCCGTTGCTGTAGAAACAAGAGGTCAGCGTGGTGAGGTGCAAGCCAAGGAGGTTGAAGGGTTCCCAGCGGGAGCAGGCTCGTCTTTGACTGTGCTTTCTGTATGTTTGTACCCACCAGGACATCTGTAAATCGTTGTGGTGCCATAGAACAGGGCATCGTTGTGAGACCAAGTTCATGCCTGCTGCTGAGGGCACCATCTGTGGACTAGACATGGTGAGTGAGTGTTTGTCTGTTCAACCTTTTTCTGTCTGAACTCACTGAACCACCATTAAGGATGAATACAGACTGACCAGTCTCTCTCTGCATCTTTCTTCATGCACACCTGCGGTATTGTTCCCTGCTTTGTGTAAATGTTCCATAAGGATTGGTCCTGCGTGTCTTTCCACTGGTTGATGGGGATGAGGGTTAGAGGTGCTGATGTGTGGGACTGTGTGGCTTGGCTGGGCCTAGTCCTGCTCTCCAGGTGTAACTCTGGGCTCCATCCCAAACCAGCAGGCTCAAGATCTCCTCGGCAGATACACTCTCTCCTTTACTTTACATCCCCTCTCATACCTTCTCTTTTACATGAAAGAGATCAGTTTAAAAATGTAAACACATTTTTATGCCTCAGATACAAATGATTATCTCACTAATTATAAGATAGTGAGATCTGAGCCAAGTCTAAAATGAGATAGAAAGCCACACTATGAGATATAAAGTTGGACCAATAACCAAGAAAAAGTCATAATCGCAAGATTGTGACAAATAATATAACATTGCGAAATTGTAAGGTTGTAATTGCAAGATATAAAGTCACAATGTGAAAAATAAAGAAAAAATGTGGCAGGTTTTTTTTTTATATTGAACTTTTTTTCTTTTTTTTAATCTGAGGATGAAATAGGTTTTCATACATTACTGATCAAGGTGATGGCAAAAGATGGCCTTTCTTTTTCTTTCCCATTATGCAGTGGTGCCGGAGAGGACAGTGTGTCAAATTTGGTGATCATGGTCCTAGAGCTGTACATGGCCAGTGGTCAGGCTGGTCCGAGTGGTCCGACTGTTCGCGTACCTGTGGTGGAGGAGTCATGTACCGAGAGAGATCATGCAACAGCCCCAGGTAACCAACAACTCAAAGTTTCAGACACTGCACTTCAGACTCAGATTCAGATATTGAGACATCATTTTCGTATTTTGAATGAACCATTATGCATTTGAAGAATAGGGTGTTAAATTCAGTTTGTGTTAGAGAGGAAATCCAGATAAACATGGCATTCGATTGCAAAATAAGCTTTTTAAAATATTGTGCTGTGGCAGGTTGTTTATGCTCATTAAAATTGCCACTGCAGTGAGAAGTGAATGGCACTTGTTCATCATTAGGCTGCCATGAATGGTAGATTATCTGTGAGTGGTGGAAGCACATGTGTTATCTGACCAACTGACCCACTGCGACTCGAGATTACGCCCTGAATTTTGACACTTTGCATAATCTTGGATTAAGTGTATTCTGCTATGTCAAGGGTTTTACTGTTTAGTATTCCCTCTAATGAACGCACAAGGTCAGTGTATCTACAGAGTACACAGACACTTACACTATGTAATGATTGCAGCACCAGAAAGAATGAAAACAGAAGGCATTCAAACAAACAAACAAACAATAAAATAAATAAATACTTAAATAATAAATATATAAAATATATAAATAAATAATAAACATTTGGCATATGCTTTTATCCAGAGCAATTTACATTGCATTTAAGGTATATAATACAAAGCAGGATTGTTCAAGATGTGAGTGTCTGTCAAATGGTAGATGTAGTTTTGTGCATTTAGGTTCAGGTGCTTCCTCTCTGTATGTGGTGGCAGGTTTATTTGAGATTGGGTTTCTGTAGACCGCAGGTGACTCTACATGTGGTTTGGTCAAGCTGATGGAACGTGGGATTGTGCTTCATCAACATCTGGCTGTCTAGAGCATCTTAACATATTTCTGTTGGAATAGGAAATACTTATAATACCTTAGACAGCCAGACCAACATGTCTGACATGAACAGTTCCAGTAAAGAAAGCAAGAAAGCAAGAAAGAAACTATTCAAAGTGATGTGATGTGAGATGGAGAACTCAATTAAAGCCCTGCAAATACCCAGCCCAGAAAGGGTACATATGAAATATTAGATTGGGTACACATGATCTATATTATGCATTGTGATCTCATGCAATGTGCTTATGTAGAATCCTGGTTTTGATTTAAAGATCCTTCTCATAGATGCACAACATTTAGAGATGTTGCAAAATGATTGCATTTGGAAAGCACATTTTTCGGACCCAATCAACTAAAGCTGTTTTTCAATTCAGATTATGCTGTATGGAAACATTTACAATTACCTAGATATCATTACATTTTTGATATGTTGTATTTAATTTGGAAAAAGAAATGGTGAGTATATTTTTTACCCCTCAATAACTCAGGGATAGACACTTTCCAAGTGCTTTCCGTGAGAATGTTTTCTCTCTTTTGTTTTGTTTTTGTCCTGATTCTGTTGGTCTGTATTAGTCCAATGGCGTCTGATCCACTAAGAGAGGCTTATGGGTGCAGCGAATCTGTTAGATGGGTTTGCTTTTAAGGCAGAATTTGCACTATAATCTGAGATTTTGGGGAGGTATTAGTCTCCATTTTCTCTGTTTTTGCTATCAGTGTGACCCCCCTTCGTGGTTCAATAAAAATAAGGGGATATTGTGGCTTTTTATCCTGCAGTCAAGTGAACCATGGGCATTGTAACTGACTTTTCTTCTCATCGAGCGTCTGTTTACACATATTTATGAGGTGCACACCATGAACATCTGCCTGCATTCTGTATGAAATTCAGAGTTCATGTGGATCAGAACATTTTATCTGTATCATTTCGCTCGTACATGATCGAGAACACAAAAGAGGCATTTTGATGGATAAACTTCCCTTACGTCTCTCAGACAGCACCTGCAGCAGAATATGTGTTGGTATGTCTTCTGTGTGTGGCGGTGAGGTTCAAGGGGAATCCCCATACTCACCACTTCAGTATAAGGTCCTCAGGAGACAGCTGCTGAAGCCAAAGGCAAGAGATGTCATCTCACTCAAATAACATTTATCAATAAAAATGATCTGATAAATGCGCTCCCTTGACTGTATCCATACTCAGCTGCCAGATTTACAGGTTTGTGTGTCTTTGATATGAGTGTTTGAGAAATATGTCTCTTGGCAACAGCCTAGTGGAGATGGTTGTTGGTGGGATTGCCTTTTTGAAGTTTTAGTGTACAGGAAATATTGTTAACTAGCAGAATATGGGTAGCATTAATGCACCATTACCAGAGGCCAAAGTTGAAAGAGTAGGATGCATGTATAACCACCCTCGGGACTCCGGAAAGCCTCTAACAAACAAACGATTCAATTTCATTACGTCATTGTTTGGTATTGTTTATTTATATGTGGAGGGCTCTGTTTTAATGACTTGACTTTAAAGTGGATACCTAATGGCTAACAGTGTGGGCATAATGAGGGTTTGATTAAAGATGGGAGTCTTAGTGATGGGTGATGTATTGAGAGAGTGGGATTGAGAAGGATGTGGGTCTAGGTGGGGTTTTTTGGGAGGATTCAGGCAAGCAGACAGACATTGTTTGTGGGTGACCTTGTTTCCTCTAAAGTTTGCACCCGGTGCTGCTGCTCAAAGATTTACTGTTCCCCAGTTTCAAAATAATGCTGCAAAGTCTTGTCATCAGAATGAAAGAGAGAATAATGTTCCTTTTTAATTAATTTGAGTGCAGTTGTTTTAATGTCTAATCAGGAAACCTACACTTATCCTTCTCTTTTCTCTCAATCTCTTTCTGTGCTCTGTGTGTTGTTGTAAGTGCTCTACCATATGGAGCCATAGTAAAACTCTAATAGGATCAGCCTGAAAACCTGCTCCAAAAACAAAAGCAGACATGCACAAACAGCCATCTGACAGGACTGTTAGACTATCATTGATCTCATTGACCTCTCCTCTCCTTCACTCTGTGAAGTTTCAGCTCAAAATACCCCATAGATTTTTTTTATTAATTTTTTTAACTGCCTATTTTGGGGCATCATTAACTATGCACTGATTTTTTCAGCACTGCCCCTTTAAGAGATGCGTTCCCTCTGCCCCATGAGCTCTCGACTATATATACATCGCATAACAAAGTTCACACAGCTAATATAACCCTCAAATGGATCTTTAAAAGATGTTCGTCATGCATGCTGTATGCATGCTTCGAATTATGTGAGTAAAGTATTTATTTAGATGGTTACGTTTGATTCTGTGTGAGTTTGAGGCTGTGCTCTGTGGCTAAAGCTAACATTAAACACTGTTGGAGAGATTTATAAAGAATGAAGTTTATGAATTATACAGACTGAACGTGTTTAAAAATGAAAATAGTAACGACTCTCTTGTCTCTGTGAATACAGTAATAAACGATGGTAACTTTAACCACATCAACAGTATTAGCAACATGCTAACGAAACATTTATAAAGACAATTTACAAATATCACTAAAAATATCATGATATCATGGATCATGTCAGTTATTATTGCTCCATCTGCCATGTTTCGCTGTTGTTCTTGCTGGCTTACCTTGTCTGTGCACAGATCCAGACGTTAAAGGGATAGTTCACCCAAAAATGAAAATTTGATGTTTATCTGCTTACCCCCAGGGCATCCGAGATGTAGGTGACTTTTTTTCTTCAGTCGAACGCAAATTATGATTTTTAACTGCAACCGCTGCCGTCTGTCAGACAAATAATAGCAGTAGATGGGAACTTCAACTATAACAGTAAATAAAACTTGCTTAGACAAATCAAAATTAAAACCTGCGGCTCGTGACGACACATTAATGTCCTAAGACACGAAGCGATCGGTTTGTGCGAGAAACCGAACAGTATTTATATAATTTTTACCTCTAATACACCACTATGTCCAACTTCGTTCAGCTTCCTGTTAGTGAGGTCAAAAAACGTGTTGTGATGACGGAAGTGATGTCTCGCCCATATACTTCAATGAGCGCAAGACATCACTTCCGTTGTCAGAGCGCGATCAGACCTCACTAACCGGAAGTTGAACGAAGTTGGACATAGTGGTGTATTAGAGGTAAAAAATTATATAAATACTGTTCGGTTTCTCGCACAAACTGATCGTTTCGTGTCTTAGGACATTAATGTGTCGTCGCGAGCCGCAGGTTTTAATTTGGATTTGTCTATGGAAGTTTCTTCGACTCTTATTGTTCAAGTTCCCAATCACTGCTATTATTTGACTGACAGACTGACAGAGCGGTTGCAGATAAAAATTTGCGTTCGACTGAAGAAAAAAAGTCCTCTACATCTTGGATGCACTGGGGGTAAGCAGATAAACATCAAATTTTCATTTTTGGGTGAACTATCCCTTTAATACTGCCTTTCCTTGTCTAATGCGTCGAATGGGCTGGCATTATGCAAATATTGGGGTCATACATATTAATGATCCTGACTGTTACTTAACAGTCGGTATTATGTTGAGATCCGAGTGTTTTCCGGAAGTCTTTTAAACAAATGAGATTTACATAAGAAGGAGGAAACAATGAAGTTTGAGACTCACTGTATGTCATTTCCATGTACTGAACTCTTGTTATTCAACTATGCCAAGGTAAATTCAAATTCTAATTCTAGGGCACCTTTAACATAATTTGAAGAGCGCAAGTATGAACTCAACAAGGTTGTGAGAGTGAACTAATGAGTAGATGAGTTTTGATTTTTGCCATGATGATGTTTAATGCCCCCAACATTCTCTGTAGTTCTATTTAGTCACGTGTTAAAGGATTCGTTCACTTCAGAATTAAAATTGACTAATAAATTACTCACCCCCATGTCATCCAAGATGTTTATGTCTTTCTTTCTACAGTCAAAAAGAAATTTTGCTTTTTGAGGAAAACATTCCAGGATTTTTCTCCATATAGTAGATTTCACTGGGGTTGAAGGTCATTTTCCCAAAAAAATAAAATTAAAATGTATATACTTTTTAACCACAAATGCTCGTCTTGCACTAGCTCTGCGATGCGCCATGCATCACGTAATCACGTTGGAAAGGTAATGCTTGACGTAGACGGAAGTACCGATCCAGTGTCTACAAAAGTTAACGTACAAAGTCAAATGCCCTTTACAAAAAAAAAAGAAAAAAAAAAAAGGTAAAACAATGATATTGAAGGCGATTTTGAAGTTTAAAGAGAAAATGAGATAGAGTTTTTCGCCCTTCAGTGGTACTTCTGCCTACGTCGCGCATGACCTTTCCAACGTGATTACGTAATGCGTGGCGGATCGCACAGCAGTAAAAGATGAGCATTTGTGGTTAAAAAGTATATCATTTTTAATTTTTTTTTTTAGAAAATGACCCATCGTTTTGCTAGAGAAGACCCTTATTCCTCTGCTGGGATTGTGTAGAGCCCTTTGAAGCTCCATTGAAACTGCAATTTGGACCTTCAACCCGTTGATAGCTGTTAAAGTCCACTATATGGAGAAAAATCCTGGAATGTTTTCCTCAAAAACCTTAATTTCTTTTCGACTGAAGAAAGAAAGACAAACATCTTGGATGACATGGGGGTGAGTAAATTATCAGGAAATTTTAATTCTGAAGTGAACTAATCCTTTAACAACTGCCTTTTTCAAGACACATAAAAGCAAAAAAACAAAAAACAAACAAACAAAAAAAAAAACGTATGGGGTATTACTGCTGTATTTTATGTTCTAAGATAAAACATGAAAATATTTTGAGCCTGTGTTAAAGGGTTAGTTCACCCAAAAATGAAAATTCTCACCCTCATGCCGTTCCACACCCATAAGACCTTCATTAATCTTCAGAACACAAATTAAGATATTTTAGTTGAAATCCGATGGCTCCATGAGGCCTCCATAGAGAGCAATGTCATTTCCTCTCTCAAGATCCATTAATGTACTAAAAACACATTTAAATCGGTTCATGTGAGTACAGTGGTTCAATATTAATATTATAAAGCGACGAGAATATTTTTGGAGCGCCAAAAAAATAATGACTTTAGTGATGACCGATTTCAAAACACTGCTTCAGGAAGCATCGGATCATAAATTAATCAGTGTATCGAATCTGCTGTTCGGAGCGCCAAAGTCACGTGATTTCAGCTGTTGGCAGTTTGACACGCAATCTGAATCTGAATCGCGATCTATCTTAATTTGTGTTCCGAAGATTAACGAAGGTCTTACGGGAGTGGAACGGCATGAGGGTGAGTAATAAATGACAGAATTTTCATTTTTGGGTGAACTAACCCTTTAACCACAGATCTTATTTCAGGCATTTAACTAAAAACCCATTCAAATGATTCATTAAAATAATATAAAACTCTTTAGAGTTATTTGTTCGATAGGTCACTCTGTATGTTTGTTTTCACTGCAGCTGAACGCACCACCATTACACTGACTTTCTTATTCACACTCTTCAACCCACCAGCAGGTCATGACCCACAGTTTGAAAATGCCTGCTCTAGACAATAGAAGTATATTGTAAGTTTTGAGATTAACAGCTATTCGTTTATTTCACTGTGTGAATTTTCCTCATGCTTACTGTGTTTGATCACTGTACGTTGCATATAGATGATGAGTGATTTTTAAGACTCATCTGTTCTCTCTGTGAGCGGTTTCCTAACCTCAAGTGTGAACATGCAATAAAAAGCTAAAGGCCAGAGACTACAAGAACATGCACAGACACACACACACATTGCACAGTCCTTTGCTTTGAGGTTAGGCTACAAGAGGGTACCCAAGAGTCTTCCACTTTAAAACATGCAGCCGTGCCACAAGCATGCCTCCGCTCTCACAGCCTCAGTTACAGGAGCTGCAGGAAAGATGGTGACTGTCTGCTTCATGTGGCACTCGCAGGCATTCCTGTGGCATTGGGAGGAGGCTGCCGCTCTTCTCCAGCCTCCAGCTGCCTCAGGGTGACGGTTCGAACACAGTCCAGAGCCTGAGAGCTGACCTTTTATGATATCCAGCCTTGTGTGCAACAATTGGTCATTACAGATTTCAAAGAATAAAGATGAATGAATGAATTTTCATGCTGGTCCAAGCAGGTTTATGTTAATGTGGTGGTTGTAATTTTGTTGGATAAGCATAGTGATGTTGTTCACCTGAAAAAACGTTCATAGTAGTGCCTTAACAGAACATAGCCTATTACTACTCTAAGGTACAAAAATGCACCTTTTAAGGGTAGATAAGTTGTGAGGTTGTCCTTTTAAGGGTACTGCCCCAGTGACAAGCTGTTGTATTCCTAAAGTTACATTTTTGTACATTTTTTTTCTGACAGTGTAGTTACCAGCATCCAAAACAAAACATTTTCAACAGGTTTCCCATTTGAATGCAACAGGGATCAAGTTTACTCAGATTACAAAATGTGTAAAGTAGATCAGCACAGCTGTGTGTCAGAATTCAAAATTCAAAAATCATTGCTGTTGAAAACACAAGTGAGTCCAAGTCATGAATGAAATTGCATCCCAAACATTTTATATCTTTTACAGCTGTCAGTTGGGATGTGTTTCAGTCAGACACATCACAGATAACGTACAAAGACATTCTCTTAGTGCAGATGCTAATGCACATCATATGAAATGTATCTCACCAGCCCCTCTTCCAAAAAATACTGAATGGCTGTCATTCCACTCGCATGTTGAATGCTTGCTCAGGCACATCTGTTTCTTCTCTTCTTCTCTCTCTCTTTCCCTGCTTCCATGTTCGCTTGTGCTAATTGCTGGTTGTTTCACCCAAGCCCACAGCACAACGGCAAGTTCTGCCAAGGCCCCAGTCGACTGCACCAGCTGTGTAACACCAAGCCATGCCAGCCCAATGGAGTGGACTTCAGAGCTCAGCAGTGCGCCGAGTACAACAGCAAACCCTTCAGGGGATGGTACTACAAATGGAAGCCATACACCAAAGTGGAAGGTATGGGAGATATTTGGGCCTTTATGCATTAATTACAAGCAAAAGCAAATGTCTCATTACCTCTTTCCCCACCAGTGTTTTTTTTTTTTTTTTTTTAAAGATGCCAGCCACCACCAGCATTTTTAATAATTTTCACAGAACTATCATGGCCTCCAGAATATTTTTTATATGATTATCTGAACATGCAATATATCAAAAGAAATAACAGAGCCTCTGCTTAATAAATAAATAAATAAAAATCTAGCTTCATGCAAGCAACATTTAGAACAATACGCTGAGAAAAGCATGTTTTTGTCAAAAACTACGTCCAGATCAGATTCAGAACAATGATCAAAACACTGATGGGGTAGATTGCTTCCATCAACACCCCCAAAGCTTGCACAGTCCTATAGCTTGTCCTGGGTCAACGTTTTATTCAGTAATATTAGGCAGTTTTGATTTATATGCTGTTTAAGGATCATGTTATTTTACATGTGCATAAGCAATGTTTTTATCGCTTTTTTTGCCTGTGTTTTGATCCGGAGATTCTACACTATTTCAGAAGATGCATAATGGTGCCCCTACCATATATCATTGAAAACATGGATTGCTGGAAATTTCCTTTAAAGGGTTAGTTCACCCAAAAATGAAAATTCTGTCATTTATTACTCACCCTCATGCTGTTCCACACCTGTAAGACCTTCATTAATCTTCAGAACACAAATTAAGATATTTTAGTTCAAATCCGATGGCTCCGTGAGGCCTCCATAGGGAGCAATGTCACTTCCTCTGTCAAGATCCATAAAGGTACTAAAAACATATTTAAATCAGTTCATGTGAATACAGTGGTTTAATATTAATATTATAAAGCGCAGAGAATATTTTTGGTGCGCCAAAAAAACAAAATAACGACTTATATAGTGATGGTCGATTTCAAAACACTGCTTCAGGAAGCTTCGGAGCACAAATGAATCAGTGTGTCAAATCGTGATCTGAATCATGATTTGACACACTGATTCATTTGTGCTCCGTGTCAAACTGCCAACGGCTGAAATCACGTGACGCTCTGAACTGCAGATTCTATACACTGCTTCAGGAAGCTTCAGAGCACAAATGAATCAGTGTTTTGAAATCGACCATCACTATATGTCGTTTTTTTTTTTTTTTGGCGCACCAAAAATATTCTCTGCGCTTTATAATATTAATATTGAACCACTGTACTCACATGAACTGATTTAAATGTGTTTTTAGTACATTAATGGATCTTGACAGAGGAAGTGTCATTGCTTCCTATGCAGGCCTCACGGAGCCATCGGATTTCAACTAAAATATCTTAATTTGTGTTCCGAAGATTAATGAAGGTCTTACGGGTGTGGAACGACATGAGGGTAAGTAATAAATGACAGAATTTTCATTTTTGGGTGAACTGACCCTTTAATGCCTGGAAAGTGTTGTGTCATAAATGACGAAGAATTCCGTCAATGGGGAGGAAAGAGTTAATGGTTGGAAGAGAGCACAGGAAGCCTCTGCTGTGGCTAAAAAATTCCCCATGCATCTTTGTTTACTGCACGTGTGAGATAATATAATATAATATAATATAATATAATATAATATAATATAATATAATATAATATAATATAATATAATATAATATAATATAATATAATATAATATAATATAATATAATATAATATAATATAATATAATATAATATAATATAATAAATATAATATATAATACATATAATATTTTATGTTTTTGAGAGTCTCTTTGCTCAACAAGGCTGCATTATTTGATCAATAAATACAGTAAAAACAGTGATATTGTGAAATTTTATTACAATTTAAAATAGCTGTTTTCTATTTTAATATATTTTAAATAAAATTTATTCCTGTGACATGAATGAATTTTCAGCATAATTTTTTCCAGTCATCAGTTTCAGATGATCCTTCAGAAATCATTCTAATATACTGATTTGGTGCTCAAAAAAATAAATATAAAAAATTTAGTATTATTTTCAATGTTTAAAACAGTTTTACTGTTTAATGTTTTTGTGGAAACGGTGATACATTTTTTTTCTGTATTCTTTGATGAATAAAAAGTTCAAAAGAAAATCATTTATTTGAAATAGAATTTCAATCTAACATTGTAAATGTTCTATAAATATAATATGTCCTTGCTGAATAAAAGTAATGAATTCTTTCAAAAAAATCTCACTGACTTCAAAATTTTGGACGATATATGCAACCTTGTCAGACAAATTCTTACAACAAACCTCTAAAAACATTCATCCTAGACCTTGCCTACTTAGGTTTTAATACCCTCTGATATCTGACTCAGCTAAAACAGGTGTGTTTTTAAATAGTAATCATGCCCATTCGTTTCTGACAATATGTCTTGAGATTGTTACATCAGACAAACATATTCCACCCAAGCGAGTCATCTCACCTAATGTGTGTTGACTGAGCTGTGGATGGATTTGGACTGGAAACATGTAGCCACTCGTTCTGTGAGCGCAGTGCACTGATCAACCTGGTAGGCAGGTTTGGACCTGAAAAGGACCCATTGAGTCTGTTTATGTATTTGGGCTTTCTTATGAGTTAGCGGGCTGGGAGTAAAAAAGGGAAAGGATAAGAACATTTAGATACTACCCTGCCAGTTTTCTTAAAACTAATGAGAAGGACTAGCGAGGAGATGCTGAGCTGTCTCCTGGGGTATCCAGGGGTGTCAGTGGGGTAATTGGAGCTCTGTGCTCTAATCAGTAGATCATGTCTGGCCTTGCGATACTTTCAGTGACTAGTACAGGTGTTAGGAAGCACTTACCCCTGTTTGACTGGGATTTTTGGCATTAGATCAAATTGGATTAACCACTGACGTCTTCTGTTGATAAGTTTCACTTGCCGTTTACTTTTAGGGGAATTAATCAGAATTAAGCTTTTGCTGTTTTTTACTATTGTTTGGTTTCCCTTTCAGCTGCACCTTTAAGTCTGTAACATCATTGTGGTTTTACAGAACTCAAATGAAGTGATTTACTTTGAAGTAAAAGCACAAGAATTATGATCCAGTATGTTCCTGATAGAAGGACAAAAATCTAAATCTAACAGTTCAAACTGTGCTGCTGTATTGAATAAGCCTGAGTCTGTTTCTTCTGACTGAGAAGTGTGGATGCAGATACAGATCTGTGATAGGTCCATATTTTTCTCTCGGTGGGAGAGTTGGATAGAGCCGCCCCTCTTGCATTCCAGCTTTATGGGTCCATTTGTAACAGAGTTTTAAATTTTAGTGTAACATGGGTTTTGTGGGTATGTTCTGTACAACATGGTGAGTCTTCCAGTTGCTTCATGGCCAACCACACACAGTTTACACATGCCCAGTAATTAGCACTAGACAGTAGTTCACATTTGCATTGTGTCTGCTAGGAATAGAAGATGCATGATATTTTAATTTAATTTAATTTAATTTAATTTAATTTAATTTAATTTAATTTAATTTAATTTAATTTAATAATAATATAATAATAATTATTATTTTATTATTGTATTTTATTTTATTTTATATTTTATTTTATTATTGTATTGTATTGTATTGTATTGTATTTTATTTTATATTTTTTATTGTTTTTTATTTTATTTTATTATTTTATTTTATTTTATTTTATTTTATTTTATTTTATTTTATTTTATTTTATTTTATTTTATTTTATTTTATTTTATTTTATTTTATTTTATTTTATTTTATTTTTTTATTTGTTTTTTGCAGCAATTTGTACTCCAGTACTCAAACTTAAACTACTCGACCTACTAAATGTGATATATGGTAATCATTAATTTTTCTGGGTTTGTGCATGCGTCTCAAAGAATTGTTTTGTATTTCACATAAATGTCCACCTGCATTTTGTCTGAAAAATGTCTGTAAGATCATATATGTCCTCATGTGTGAAACTTTATAGCAGCATGCTGAGTGTACCAGTGGACAGATCTAGAAGAAGATCTAACATAAAATCACTCTGGAGCTAATGACCCTATTCATCTCCTATCTAGAAGAGGACATCTGCAAGCTGTACTGCATTGCTGAGGACTTTGATTTTTTCTTTGCTATGTCCAGCAAAGTCAAAGATGGGACGTCTTGCTCTGACTACAAAGGAGGCGTGTGCATTGATGGGATATGTGAGGTATGTGAGGAGATGCGGATTCTGAGATATACGAGTCATATATCTGGCATCACATTTACCACTGATTTTTCATTGGTTTTCAGTTGATTGACATGTGCATTTTGTTATATTCATCAGGCCCAATGGGCTAAACTGAGAATGTCAGTTTGAAAATTTCATTTTAATAATTTTTCTTGTGTAGCCGGTGGGCTGTGACCAGGTGTTGGGATCAAAGGCCGCTCTAGATGCCTGTGGGGTGTGTAAAGGAGACAACTCCACCTGCAAGTTCTACAGTGGCCAGTACACCCTTCAGCACAGAGCCAATGGTAAGGTGCTTGTAGAGGGTGTTCTTTTCATACCTTTCATACCTTCTGACCTTCTCAGGCAAATGTTGTGTTGCTTAACATTTTTTGGAAACCTTTTGATGAATATAAAGTTCTTAAGAATAACATTTATTTGAAATACTTTAAATGGCTTTACTGTCATTATTGAACAATTCATTAAAGAACAATTCTTTAATTAAAAAAAAAATAATAATCTTACTGACCCCAAACTTTTGAATGTATATAATGTGAAGAGCCAGTAAAGGGACTGAATTTTGGGTGGGATTGTAATTAGTTGGAATGAAAATCTTGCAGTATATACAAGTCTGTGGGCCACTTTAGAGCTCCTTTCCTCACTCAGACCTAACAGAAGGTGGCAATGAATTTTTTAGAGCACTTACACAGCAAGAGCTCTGCAGTCTGGCACCTCATCGCTCTCTTCTGACTAAAGTATGTGATAATGCATTACCTCAAAGATGTCTGTTCCCTCTGGGCCTAAAAAATGTATGAACTGCAAAAGTGAACAGACATGGCAAACCTATTTCTCATTTTTTCTCTCTCTTCAGAGTATTATCCCGTTGTGATGGTACCTGCTGGAGCGAGGAGCATCAGGGTGCAGGAGATGGAGATCTCTACCAGCTACCTGGCTGTTCGCAGCCTGAAGCGTGGCACTTACTACCTGACGGGGGATTGGACAGTAGACTGGCCGGGCAAATTTCAGTTTGCTGGCACTACGTTCAACTATCAGCGCTCTTTCAACCGGCCTGAGACCTTGTACGCCACAGGCCCCACTAATGAGACCCTGCTCTTTGAAGTGAGTCACCCCCGTCCCCGTCTGGCCTGACACCTGTTAGTGAATTAGCCATGACAGGGTCTTGGCAAGAGCACCATGGCCATTCGGTCAGATGAAAACAAGGCTGAGGGACAGTGGGTGGGCAAGAGAGATGAGAAACAAATGAGGGAAAGATAGAGAGAGAGACAGAAAAGAAGGCACACAAATGAGTCAAATGGGAGACTAACGCCTCTGTTTGGGATTAATTGCAAGCCAGAGCCGACATGGTCATTGTGACTTTCATCTTCAGTATGTGGAGATTCAAGATCAAATGGTGCGACACTGTGAATGGCACTAAGCTTTGAACTCGATGCACTGTGTGCTCTTACTAATGGGCAGCACAGGGCACCTCTTACATGATGAGTATGGGTTGAGAAGACCTTTGAGGTTAAGTCATATTAGGGGCGCTTCATATATCTGCGCAAATCTGAAGTGCGCAGCAGTATATGCACAGCAGTATATATCCATTATATATCCATTACATTTAGAAATGGATTTGGTCCCACTTTATATTAGGTGGCCTTAACTAGTATGTACTAAATTAATTTGATACAATGAACTTATTGTGCACATACAGATTTTTACATTGTACTTATATTTATAAATACCTGCATGTAATTACATCTGTAATTACTTTCTGTAATTACATTTATAATTACACAGTTGACCCATCCCTTACACCTTAAACCTACCCATACCACCAAACCTGTCCCTAACCTTACCTGTATCCCACCTCAATCATCTATAGAAGTGTTTTGCAATACAATATGAACACAGTAAGTAAATACTTATTTTTGATGTAAATACATAGTGATTAATGCCACCTAACATAAAGTGGGACCATGGATTTTGTTACCAGACCAAGAAGAAAATGTGAGAAAACAACTTTTATGTCTATCTCTGAAAAATAACTTTGCTCATATTGAGGTTAAGGGACAAATAAATTGAGATCTTGTCAAGATTTCAAGTTGAAGACGTTTGTTAAATCAAGATGTAGAGAAAATTAAGTTATGATGACTAAAAAAATAGAATAATGAACAATTCAACAATAATAATGCTGCTGAATATTTTCTGAAACCTTTGTTGTAACCATCATAAAATGTCAAATTGAACTCTAAGTAAGGTGAACAATGTTTGGATGTCTTTCTGTTGTTCACTTACCAGATACAACAAATGCAGACACATTAGGTACGCTACATAAAATCTTTGCAATCATATATCCAAATTTCTTTTGTTACCAACACCTCAAACTGTTAAAAATCAATTTGGTCTTGATAGGATTGCAGGTGGTGTTGTGTAAGTTAGCTGTACAAAAGTTAGACATGTACACTTTCATTTTTCTTCACTTTCATCTTGTATACTGGACTTTGATCTGCACTGTACTCCACCTGTGAGTTACGTGCATGTAGCATTCCCCTTTATCCTACATGCCCTCTGTTCATTACATTTTCCCCAGGGTGGGCAGTGGCAGCAGAGGTCTGATTTGCAGATGAGTTGGCATTAATCTCTCTAAGTATGCTCTGTAATTTAAAAAAGAATAGGAGGGTAGAGAGAGATTAAAAGATTAAGATTTCTGCAATTTAACTCAGTAGATCAGAGAGGCTTGGGGTCGTAATTCGAGGGAAGCAGCTGGTCAATTATGCTTGACTGGATCTCTCAGTCTACTCTGCTTCTTCAGCTTCAAGACCCTTATTGAACTCCAAGGAAAATGCACTTTGTGAATGTGAAATGTGAATGAACACTTTGACTTGGTTCAAGAACTTGTAATCGGCTCAGCAAGGTGGATTGAGAGGCACAAGACGAGACATATCAGAACGGTTCCCTTCAAACTTGACATGATTCATGGAAACACCCTTTTAAGATTAATTTAGGTATTGACATTCTTGTAGCAGTCCTGTAGCAAGCAGATCCGGACTGAACAGAAGAAATTACCCAGGGAAGATTTCCACATCAAAGAAGGTGGAACCCTGGAGAACACCTACCTATTGCGTAATAGCCATGGACCAATTGTAGCTCGAAGCACAAACTTTTTAAGTTCAGTGTATTTTAAAATCCCAAAACCAAACTCCAAATGAACTTGAACTCATTAAGGCTTTTCAAACTGCACTTAACTCTGGGTTATCGTCGTTCTAAACACTGCTTTTAACCCCAGGTAAAGGAATGTTTTACACTTGCAATTTAGAAGCAGGGTTAGCACCGCTTTTTACCTGTTGTTAGAATGTTAAAGCTAGATGCTAGCAACGGATAACCAGTAGTGTGCCTCATATTCACATGCTTTAGATAGTCACAGAAACACTGCACACTGTATATAAACAGTAAATTAAGCATTTGAGAGGAAAAATGTCAAATGCTGGAGGAAAACGTGACAATTTGAGTGAAGAAGAGACCGTTTCATTCTTACCTTTATAGTCCGAAATGTCCATTCAGTATAAACTCAATAGGACAGTCGGCAATACGAGGATGCGCAATGCTAGAGCTTGGTAAACAGGTTGTGTGCTGCGTTTATGACACTGACACCGCGAATATGCAAATAAGAACATTAACCCAGGTTTTAGGAATGTACAATGTGAAATGTCAGCTTATGAATACCGAGGATTAATTGTTAACCCCGGGTAAATTATGAGCAGTGTAAAACATGAAGCAAGATAACCCAGGATTCCATTTACCCGGGGTTAGGATGACCCAGGATTAACTATTTCAAGTGTGAAAAGCCCTATTGTATCAGTGGGCAGTTGTGGCCTAATGGTTAGAGAGTCGGACTTAACCCGAAGATTGCGGGTTCCAACAGGAAATGTATGTGGGGGGAGTAAATGAACAGTCATTACCCACAACTGAGGTGCCCTTGAGCAAGGCACCTAACCCCCAATCGCTCCCCAGGAGCCACAGTAAAATGGCTGCCCACTGCTCTGGGTGTGTGTTCACAGTGTGTGTGTTTGATACTCACTGCTGTGTGTGTACACTTGGATGGGTGAAATGCAGAGCACATATTCTGAGTATGGGATACCATACTTGGGTACATGTCACTTTACTTAATTTATTTATTTATTTATTGGGGCCTGATTTTTTTCAAAATTCCATCACACCAGTATATTTTTTGATTTTGCCTGAAGTATATTGGGGCCTTTAGATGTGGTATCCATGCTCCCATTCATCAGTCTTTCATCTACTAATTTTTCTTCATGACGGGAGGAACTTCTACAGGGCACAGATGGATTCTTGTGTAGTAACCCTATACTCGGAGTGCTTGATAATGAACCTGTCTTGGTGCTGTTCAACAGAGTTCAGTAATTGCCCCAGATTTTCCATAATTATTTAGAATGACTAGGGTGAAAGATAGTGAGGGGACATCTAGCGCGAGAATGGGGATAGAAGCATGCAGTGAAGCTTTTATTGCAACGTAAGACAATATAAGATACAAGGAAGCAGTATTTGGACAGGGAATGATGCTTGCATGTTGAGTTGATATTCAAAATTGTGATTCTTGTTGCATGTTAAGACTGAAACTCTAGACTTCCTATATCAGAGCACAGACATGGTGCAATGGATTCATGTGGGTCTTGACCCTGGATCAGAAGAGCTAGAGTTTCTCCATGTGTTGTATTCACAGTCAGATGGCTAGCCGGATCACAGATGGATCAGAGACCTCCTCCTGAGCCTGATTCTGGAATAGCTGCTCTGTATTCAGTGCCAACTGTAAATCTGGACCAGCTTTGAACAGGCTAGCGTGCAGGGTCTCATGGATCGCTTCCAGGGCAATAGATTCAGCCTTGATGCTTGGAAGGAAAGTGAGCCTAAAAGTTTGCGAACTTGCCACTGTCCTTGGATATATACTTGTTTTAGTTCCACTAGAAGTTCTCTAACCTTCAAACACCACCTTTGTTTGATTTACACAATACCTTCTGATGTTCTGTTGATAGATGCTTTGCCTCTCTACAGGTCTCTTGTATCTCATTGAACAAAAAAACATGAATGCACACATATTCATGCGTCTCCACCCTTAATATAAAACATATAGTCACACTAAACTGAACCCAAGTTTGGCAAGTAAAGATATTTGATGGTTTTAGCTAACCTGATAATCTGAATGGTTGAAGAGCATCTATTGTGTTTATTGTGACTGACTTAAGGCTAATCTTCCCACATCAGCAGCAGTCTGCCACACTCTTCCTGTTCAAAACATTAACT
Source organism: Chanodichthys erythropterus (assembly GCF_024489055.1). Lineage (NCBI taxonomy): Eukaryota > Metazoa > Chordata > Actinopteri > Cypriniformes > Xenocyprididae > Chanodichthys > Chanodichthys erythropterus. The sequence goes on along the minus strand of NC_090231.1, from coordinate 24,762,477 downwards.
CACTGAGGGTAAATCCATAGTAATTAGAGGTTGGGTGGCATCTGCCTAATCCACTACTTCAGTTTGTACTCTTACTTACGAGAAATTTGGGCTGCCATGCAATTACTGTTGGCATGTGTAAACACTGCTGCAACTCTTCAGTGAGTGCAGTGACCCTTAGTATTCAATCCGTTTTTAGCTGATTTGTTTGTACTTTCTATATATAGTTTGGTGGTTTACCAGTTCCAGTGAATTTAGTGTCATTGCATTTTTTATTACAAATAGTCTGAGGAAAATCGCCATGTGGCAAAGCCTAAGTAAAAACAAAGCTCCTCTTCTTGTCTGAGGGCTTTTCCACTCCATTAGAGTTATCCTCAGGCCGTCCTCAATGGCCCTGGGCACAGATTCAGTGTGAAACCTGCTGAACTTCCTCTGTGGTCTAGTCTTACGTGAATGACTATAACATCTTCTCCAGGAACAGCCACCAAAACTATACTATAACCTAATGAAACATAAACTAACTATTACCTAATGAAACATAAACTTTGATGTAAATATGCCCAGGAAATTAAGTCTCACTGAACACCACTATATGAAAATATTCAGATTCACCCAACCCACAGTTTGGTTGACTTGTGCCATTTTCCAAGCTGACAAGCTTCAGTTCAAACACATAGACAATGTAATTCAAACATCCCTCCAGTGTAGCGTCACTAGGAACACTGTGGTGTCATCTCTCAGTCCCAGTGGAGCCACAAAACAGCACCAGACACTCTGGCACCTTCTCCCTTGCTGAAAAACAAGAACATTAACAAGACATTCAGCATCAAATTCAATTTCTTTCAGATGGAAGCAATAATTTAGGTGTTTGAATGACTGATATCACGCAGATAAATGGTAATCAGACTACAAGGGCTTCGGTGTTGTGCCCTTGCTCCGAAAGACGGAGTATTTAATTCCTCAAATATTTTATTTCAGTTTGTTTCATGAATACCACAGTTCAAAAGTCTGGGGTCAGTAAGACTTTTTTATGCTCTTGAAATAAGGTTCTTATATTTACCACAGCTGGATTTATTTGATAAAAATAAAAGTAAAAATGAGTAAAGGTAAAAAATAGTAAAATTGTGAAGTATTATTACAATATATCTAATAATAACAACTGTTTTCTATTTTAACATATTTTTTAAAATGTCATTTTTTCCTGTGATTGCCAAGCTGAATTTTCAGCAGCCATTACTCCAGTCTTCAGTGTCACATGATCCTTCAGAAATCATTCTGATATGCTGATTTGCTGCACAGGAAACATTTCTTATTATTATCAATGTTGAAAACAGTTGTGCTGCTTGATATTTTTTGTGGAAACCATGATACATTTTGATTCTTTCATGAATAGAAAGTTCGAAAGAACAGCATTTATTTGAAATAGAAATCTTTTGAAAAATTGTAAATTACTTACTCTCCTTGCTGAAAAATATTCAGTTTTCCAACTGTTTAAATAGTAGTGCATACTTGGATAGACAGGAACCTGATTATACTGACCTGTGATCATCTCTCCTCTACAGATTCTTCTTCAGGGTAAAAATCCCGGTGTATCATGGGAGTATACTCTACCCCATCCAGAGAAGAAGCACAACTACACCTGGTCTGTGGTGCGCTCTGACTGCTCAGCACCTTGTGCTGGGGGTGAGTTGATGCCAAATGCACTGTAAATGTTTGTTTTGTTGACTAAAGTGTGAGAGAGTGGAGAGTTTCTGTGCTTGTGTGTTGTTGAGGAAGGAAGTGTATGAGTGTGTTTGTCCAGGTCCATCAAACGCACCTTTGTGAGCAGGACAGAAATACAAAAGTGCGCCCCTCCTTCCCTTCAGACCTCCCAATCTCATTGGCTCATCTCTGTGGTGGTGGCTCCTCCATTCACAGTCAGTTGTCTGAGTGTTAGTGGTAGACAGACAGCACTATGACATGCCCAGAGCACAGATCTCTATCTGCGCTCTCACACAGTTTCATTCATGCTTTTCTTTAGAGCAGACCTCTGTGCAGCCCCTCCTGGCCTCTCACACTGACAGAGGCCTGGCTTTGTTTGCCTCAACAGAAGCCACACTACAGTACTGCCATTCATCCTGAGCTCCCATAATCCCCAGAAAGACCATTCACCGACAATGTGCTTCAAGCTTTCCTTTTCAAAAGATTGCTCTGAGGATGCATTAGTTTATCTCATGAGAAATACAATTGTTAGGAGAGATAGATCTCTATAACATGTCCAAAGAGAGTAGATGCAGAGTGTGTGTACTTATCCCTATATATCTCTTTCTAACTCTCTCTCAGGTCGGGTCTCGACGAAAGCAATTTGTCTGCAGGATCAGCACATGCAGGTCAACTCTTCGCTCTGCAACCCTCAGACCAGACCTGTAGTGGGCTCTCACCTGTGTAACACACAGCCCTGCCCTGCCTAGTAAGAGTCTCTGTGTGTGTGTGTGTTGTGTCTGGCTTCCCTGTGCCATTCTTACTTGAAATTTGGCTACCTCTCAGTTCATGAGTTGAAATTTGAATTGAATTGAAATAGTTAAATTGCAATTATTGGAATTGGAACTTAAGAGTTACAATTCATAGAAAAGAAAGTCAGAAAGTTAAAGAGTTAGTTCACCCAAAAATGAAAATTCTGTCATTAATTACTCAACCTCATGTCGTTCCACACTCGTAAAATCTTCGTTCATCTTCGGAACACAAATTAAAATCCGATTGCTCAGTGAGGCCTGCATTGGCAGCAAGACAATTAACACTTTCAGTTCCCAGAAAGCTACTAAAGATGTAATTTAAAACAGTTCATGTGACTACAGTGGTTCAACATTAATGTTATGAAGCGACGAGAATACTTTTTGTGCGCCAAAAAAACAAAATAACGACTTTATTCAACAATATCTAGTGATGGGCGATTTCAAAACACTGCTTCATGAAGCTTCGAAGTTTCACAAATCTCTTGTTTTGAATCAGTTGTTCAGAATGTGTATCAAACTGCAAAAGTCATGTGATTTCAGTAAATGAGGCTTTGTTATGTCATAAGTGTTAAACCTTTCAAGCTTCATGAAGCAGTGTTTTCGAAATCACCCATCACTATATTGTTGAATAAAGTCATTCTTTTTTAAAGTTTTTATTCTCATCGCTTCATAACATTAAGGTTAAATCACTGTAGTCACATAAACTGTTTTAAAAATATCTTCAGTACTTTTCTGGGCATTGAAAGTGTTAATTGTCTTGCTGGCAGTGCAGGCCTAACTGAGCCTTTTTTAAATTTATTTTAAATAAATCCATAGATGAACAATGGTCTTACGGATGTGGAACGAGATAAGCGTGAGTAATTAATGACAGAATTTTCATTTTGGGGTAAACTAACTCTTTAATGTATTAAATATAAAAGATAATAAAACATACATACAAGACTTAAAGTTACGATGTAACAGAAGTAGCGCCATTCCCCCATCCACCAATTCACAATAACAATAATAACATGCATTTAGAAAATATTCATTTCAAATAAGTTTTTTTTTTTAAGTTTAATTTAATTCCACTTCCTTAAATTCATTTGCAATTCTACACCACATTCATAAATTGGAATGGAATTTAAAAAGCATTCTTAGTTCAATTCTCAGTGGTTTAAACCCAGCTCTCCAGCACTATTGGTGCCCTGGTGTGTCTGTCTGAAATCAGCTGTGGTGGCTTCAGCGTGAGCAGAACTCAACGTAAAGCTCTGAAGATTCACGTTCTTCCTCTGGTTCTCCTCTCTGTTTTATTCCCTAAAGAAAACAGGATTAACATAGCCACCAGACAGGGACTGACTGCTCCCTCACTGCCCAAACTCCAGCTCCAAGCCACAGCCTGCCACACACGCACCTCTTAAATTATACAAACACAAGCCCACATACACACATAGGCATCCCAGCTTTCTCAATAAGGGATATATTCACACAAATACTAGTCTTTCGTTCTGTCTTGTCTTTTTGTTGACTACAGTGAAATACTACTCAAATATTCCAACAACTGGAGTCATATTTATCAAAGACTCACACTATATAATGAGTGAAAAGGGTAATGTTATATTTGGAAATGAGGAGGATAAATGAAAAAAAAGGCACTTAACAAAAGACATGCTTAATGATCTTTTTGCATGGAAAAAAAAAGAGAAAGAAAAGCAGGGACTGTCTCACGAGGGACCATGGGAAAAACATTCTCAGCCTAGGTGTCAGAAACCTCCTCTGGGCTCTGGAGACTATGAAAGGAGCTGCTCAAAACAGCCTTTCTCTGGGAGTCTCAAAGCTGAAGTCAATCTGCCGGTCTATCTTCCTTTTGAGAGTCCTGCTGCCATTCTTACAAGAGCAACACTCAACTTGACTTGATTTACTGATCTCTTGCCTTACAGAGGCATCTACATACCCAGCATCCTTCACTTGCAAGGGTGAAAGGCATTGACACACCATTTTGGCACTCAGATAACAAATCACCCCTCCTGGCTTTCCTCCCTCCATCCTTCTCACTCTCTCTTTCTCTCTGGCCTTACATCGTGTGAAATGTTGGCTGCGACCGATTATAATGTGCAGGCTATGGCGAGGCGATGTTAAAAGGGGAAATCAAGACCATATGATTGTTTCCTTACAGCAACAAGCTCTAACCGATTTGGCTTGTCCCATTCAAACCCTGACAAATAGTCCAATAACAGTGTAATTGAAAACAACGGCAAGGGTTGACGGGAGAGCAGCATGTCTGTGGCGGTGCTGGATATGTGGAGACAGACTGCACAGGTTTCCATCACTCACCACCAATGTCTGCCTGTAACCCTATGACGCTTTAACTTGTTGAGCAGAGGTACTTTGATTACCGGTAGAGATTACCAGTGATCCCAGACTCCTTCAGTTGGCGTCACACCTCATTGACATCATCACCATTCTTTGGGTCACACAATGAGTTAGTTACCCTGTCGTACCTACATTTGAAAAGCTCTTAAAGGGTTAGTTCACAAAAAAAAGACATTTCTGTCATTAATTACTCACCCTCATGTCTTTCCAAACCCGCAAACCCATTTTCAGAACACAAATTAAGATATTTTTGATGAAATCTGAGTTTTTTTATCTCCCATAGAAAGCAAAGAAATTACCACATTCAAGGTCCAGAGAAGTAGTAAAGACATGGTTAAAATAGTCAACGTGACAGTGGCAAAAAAAAAAAAAATGACTTTATTCAACAATTTTTTTTTTTTTTTTTGTTCATACAATGAAAGTCAGTGAGCTCCAGTGTTGTTTTGGACCACATTTACTTTCATATGTGAACAAAAAAATGTTAAAACAAAATACCTTTGTTCTGCAGAAGAAATAAAGCCATACAGGTTTGGAACGACATGAGGTTGAGTAAATGATGACTGAATTTTCATTTTCATACATTTAAGAGCTTTTCAAATAAAGGTACAATGGGTTATATAAAAGATATATCTTAAATGGCCGTCATCTCTTGATGGATTTTTTTTTTTTCTCTCCGTCTAGGTCATACTGTAAAGTGTGTTTATTGTTCAGACAGACAGGTCCTAAATCCCACACTTACTAATGACCTTCCCCACTGTATGCAGAGCCGAGTCTGTTTCCCCCGCATACTGAATGACATCATAGCCTTATGATAGTGACTTTAAACTCCTGAATCATTATTTGTTTGAGGCATTATGTACTTTGATTTATGACTGCTGAAAAGAGGAAAACTAAAAACAGGGTGCAGGAAAGGGAAAATAAATAGACCTTTGGAAACACTTCCAGAAAAATTATGGGCATGCATTCAAAACAGGAGAGAAAGACAGAAGCTTCTGCTTATCTTTCCAGCAAATATCTTCACTGTTGACAGGTCTGCCCATGTTTTATTATGGAGCAAGACAGACAGCATCCCTGTGGGGATTGAGCACATCTAGTTGACCAGGAATCGAGCGCTAATCTCCAGACTATGGCCTACAGGACTCAGTCTGACGACGTGCTTCCTGCTGCAAATGCTGCTTCTGTGAAGCGTGGAGCACGGTGACTTCAAACATGGGCCGGGTCCAGAAGCGGCCAGCTTGATTTGTTCCCTAAAATGTCATGAAAAGATTAATGCGCATGCCTTAAAGACTTTTGCAGTGCTTTTCTTAAAGTTTCTTAGCTCTGTTGTATGATTATATGTTTGCTTTTGTCTTCAACTGGCACTCTTCAAGTGCAGACAAGCCTTTGCGTTGATACAAAAACATTTATTTCGACGAAATGCTGTTCTATTCATCAAAGTATCCCGAAAATGAATATATCATGGTTTCGTTTCCCCCAAAATATTAAAGGGATAGTTCACCCAAAAATGAAAATTTGATGTTTATCTGCTTACCCCCCAGCGCATCCAAGATGTAGGTGACTTAGTTTCTTCAGTAGAACACAAATGATGATTTTTAACTCCAACTGCTGCCGTCTGTCAGTCAAATAATGAGAGTGGATGGGAACTTCTACTATAAGAGTAAATAAAACTTGCTTAGACAAGTCCAAATTAAACCCTGCGGCTCGTGACGACAAATTGATGTCCTAAGACACATTCGCTTAGTGAGGTCTGATCACGCTCTGACAGCGGCAGTGATGTGTCGCGCATATACTTCAATGAGAGCGAGACATCACTGCCGTTGTCAGAGCGTGATCAGACCTTACTAAGCGAATGCTGAATGCAGTTGGACATAGTTGTGTTTTAGAGGTAAAAAATGATATAAATACTGTTCGGTTTCTCGCACAAACCGATCGTTTCGTGTCTTAGGACATCAATGTGTCGTCACGAGCCGCAGGGTTTCATTTGGACTTGTCTATGCAAGTTTTATTTACTCTTATAGCAGAAGTTCCCATCCACTCTCATTATTTGACTGACAGACGGTAACGGTTGGAGTTAAAAATCATCATTTGTGTTCTACTGAAGAAACAAAGTCACCTACATCTTGGATGCGCTGGGGGTAAGCAGATAAACATCAAATTTTCATTTTTGGTTGAACTATCCCTTTAAGCAGCACAAAAGCAGCGTATAGAATGGTTTCTTAAGGATCATGTGACACTGAAGCTTAGGAATTAATTACATTTTAAAATATATTCACCTAGAAAACAGTCATTTTAAACTGTAATAATTAATCAAAATAGAAATACAGCCTTGGTGAGCATTAAAGACTTTCAAAAAATCTTAGTGACACCTGATCACTGAATAAACCAAAGACTACTGTAATGAATAACAATAAAGACAATTTCCAATATCGTCCAACTAAACATAGCTAAAGTTGTTAATGCACATGCTTTGGTTTGTTTGAAGTGATATTTTTAGCAAAAGAATTCAAAAAGTCGAGTGGGTTTAGGAAAATACATGGTTCTCTCAGAGCTCTTAAACTGACAAATGCTTCCAAACCAAAAGCATTCCACAGAGAATGCTAAAAAGTGATGTGGAATAAGTATGTATTATGGGTGAATCATTTTGGGCAGACATGGAGAAAATGCCAGCAAAATCAGACCGTATCCGGAAATGTGAAGCAGTCCACAGTATTGTCCCCAAAGATATGTCTCCTTTAATTGTATGGCTTGAAATATGCAAGTTATTGAAAGATTCCAGAAATACAAAATTAAAACAAGAGCCAGCAGTGGTTTGCAGTGAGGCACGGCATGTCAGCTCTTTGACCAATGACACATTGTCATTTATGTGGCAAGGAGAGCACGAGAGGCAGTGAAAAGGCATATTGTGCTGTGGATCGTGTTTCTTTCCTCAATTAAAATAGCTGTTTAACCATCTCCCTCCAATTTGTCAGATGGCTGGAGAGCAAATTAAAGGATTTTTCTCAGCTCCGTGGCTCAGGTCTGTGTGAGTGGTTGGGTGGAACCGGGTCTTCTAAGAACTCGACCCGGGGCGTCTGTCCGGTGTTGCGGCCACGGCTCTCGTCATAGCTGTCATTTGCTCTAATCTCTCCATGGCCTGCCCAGATCTATTTTAAAGCCTCTTTTTATCCACAGCCAAAAGAAGCAAGGACATAGTTGCAATCTGAGCACTGGAAGAAAGCTGCTGTGGCATCACTGTTGATTTAAAAAAACATTTTTTTTTGTCTTTTAGACATAATTTTGTCAGGTCATATCCTTTAAGTATATTTTTTAGTCCACAAAAATAACATTTTATTTGATGGAAAAGTGCAAACAGAAACCAAATGTACACATTTTACTCTACCATTCTAATAAGGTTTGGGGTCAGTCAGATTTGATTTTTTTTTTTTTTTGAAAGAAATTAATACTTTTGTTCAGCAAGGATGCATTAAATTAATCATAAGTGAAAGTAAAAGCAGTTATAATGTTACAAAAGATTTCTATTTCAAATAAATGCTGTTCTTTATAACTTTCTATTCATCACAAAATCCTGAAAAAAGTATCACAGTTTTATTAGCTGCTGAAAATTCAGCTTAAGCATCACAGGAATAAATTACATTTATTTTATTATTAATTATTTTAATAATTTTCATTAATATACAACTATTTTAAATTGCAATAATATTTCACAATGATACTGTTTTACTGTATTTAATTAAATAAATGTAGCCTTGGTGAGCAAAGAAACTTAAAGGTTTTTTTTTTTAAGTTTAAATTATACTGACCCTAAGCTTTTGATTATTATATTTGGTTTTATTAAGGCAATATTAGATTAAACATGCATCAACATTTACAAAAAACATGAAAAATGTCCTTGTTTACATTTACATTTACATTTATGCATTTGGCAGACGCTTTTATCCAAAGCGACTTACATTGCATTATACTATACATTTGTATCTGAGTATGTGAAAACCTGAGCTGAAATTACTTTAAATACATTACTGAAGAACAATATTCCGTCAATTCTTTATGCTTTTGTAATTCCTTTTCCGTGTATCGCGTTTTAATGTGCTACAGAAAACGTGCATTCACAATGTGACTACAAATTCTGACAGATTCTTTTTTTTTTTTTTTTCAAATAGTGTCCAAAAGCAAATTTGACATATTGTGAGTATTCAGAAGGAATTGATCAATTCCAGCTGTTGTTCATCATATTGCTGCAGTGAAACGGATCCATCTATTACAGAACTTTGGAATGTCTAATTTTCTTGCAAAATCTGTGTTTTGTAATATTTTGTCATGTGAAAATTGCATAATTATAAACCATATATCTCAAGATGTCTGCATCCATTGATAATGTTTAAACTCTTAGGCTGGAAACATAAATAAGTTCATATGCCTATATGAGGCCACAGGGAGAGGGTGGGGTGGATGCAGACAGATGTATGTGGTTTCTTTATTAGTCTTTCCATCGTGTTGTTTACAGAGTAATCAGATTGGTCATAATCTAATGATCATCACATTAGGTAGATTTTTTTTAATGAAGCCCTTGTGTGTATTTGAGTGTCAAGTACCTGTGTCGTATGGATGCAAAGTGTCCTCTTCCATGTTAAAATATGCTGAAATGTTCGAACACAATGTTCTCTTCTGAAGGTCAAATCATTTGTCTTGACAGTTGGACGACAGGCAAATGGGGAGTGTGCAGCAGAACATGTGGAGGCGGGCAGCAGACGCGAAACATCCGTTGCATGAGGAAGGTGACATACCAGCGTGAAGAGGTGGCGGCTCACTCCTTATGTCCAGTAATGGCTCCGGCTCAACTACAGCCCTGCAACACACACACATGTCCTCCAGAGTGGAGCACTGGCTCCTGGTCACAGGTATGTTTACATGAACATGCAACCTACACAACAGGATGTCATCATAAGGTACACAACTAAAGTCAATAGAGGAAGAAATGAAACTCAAATACATTTTACCAGGAAAATGTTTGAATAGTTGTGAAACCCAACAGTCACAGTGCAAAACAGTTTTTGCAAATTCTGCTATTCTTTTGTAAAATCCCTAACAAAAGCCAGGTTCTGACATTAGCAGTGGGTTGAATTCTGTGATGTTCTGTGGAATGAGCAAGATTGTCTCACTTTAAAACATTCCATCCTGTTAGATAAAGTTACAGAAATCGGTATGATATTATAAAAAATTAAAAGATGGTTACAAAACATTAAAATTAATGTCAGGTTTCATGTTCACTAAACCTTATGTAATCTAACTCTCATTCCTTCCATGAGGCTAACAATGAGCAATTTTAGCTCTTTAATTTGATCCTGTTCATTTTCTTGCCTTTGTAAAAATAATCAAGTTATAATGAATAAAGTATAGTTGTTTGAGCTTGACCAGAACATGTTTCTGAAATTCTGCTATACCCTTTTATAGAAATACCTACCTAAAGTGTATTCAGTTTTGAAAAGTGCTCGAAATACACTGCATAACAGCAATGACCCAAATATGAGGTGAAGATTTGAGATGCCCAGAACAATATAATGCAAAATCATTCTGTATGTCACATTAGTGCTGAAACACTACTGCCCCCTGCTGTTATTGCACATGTAACACATTGTACTCCATCCCTCTCACTTGCATTGCTCAGGTTAAGAATCTATTCTGGACTTCTAAAATGACCAATCATATCGCCTCTCGCCTCTTTAGATAAATTAGTACTTTAAACATGGTTTAATCTAATATATTGCAATATCTTTTCTTGTTGTTTTTTGTTTGTGTGTGTATATTTGCAATAATATATTTGTGTACACTGAACTTGATCTTTCCATGCACACACACACAAGCCACAGAGAATGTCGAAACACACCACCAGAGTTCATTTCATCATTAGCAGCAATGTTGAATCCTTAATCATTTTTTTTTCTTCAGTCTAATCTTATGCAATAGGTTAAATCATAAATCAGTGTTTTGCATAAACAGTTTGAGATCTTTGAGAAGATTTTGCAGTAGTAGTTGATATTGACTAAATTCCTCCTAAAGGTCAGGATGAGTTCACACCGCCTGTCTCCAGAGTTCATTTCAACTCTTGTTTGAGGTGAACTGCATGCCACTGTGACCTTTACAATGTTTAAACTAACATCACTCAAAGACCACACGAGGGTAACTCTCTCTCTCTGTTTATCTTTCTTTCCTTCCTTCTCTCTAGTGCTCGAAGACCTGTGGGCGAGGGTTGAAGAAGCGCAGTGTTTTCTGCAGGAGCACTGATCCAGGTGCCAGGGCTGTGGTGGTGCCTGACAGCATGTGTAAATTACACCTGAAGCCCAAAGCCCAAGAGACATGTGTGCTGAGCCGCTGCCCCAAGAATGAGCGTCTTCAGTGGATAACTACCACCTGGGGAGAGGTAAGACCCCTCATAGGAATAGCAAAGGTTATGGAGAAGCGCTCACACAAACAGACAGTTGCACATATATTCACCCATTTAACCCTGATGCAGAATCATTAATGTGCACCATATTCAGTCAACATACATGCCATTACTATATGACTGGAAAACATTGCATCGAAGGCTATGTCTGTATAAATTCGGATACATTAAAGGTCCCGTTCTTCGTGATCCCATGTTTCAAACTTTAGTTAGTGTGTAATGTTGTTGTTAGAGTATAAATAAAATCTGTAAAATTTTAAAGCTCAAAGTTCAATGCCAAGCGAGATATTTTATTTAACAGAAGTCGCCTACATCGAACAGCCAGTTTGGACTACATCCCTCTACTTCCTTCTTTAATGACGTCACTAAAACAGTTTTTTGACTAACCTCCGCCCACAGGAATACACAAAAAAAGGGGGGGGGGGTCTTGTTGCGCTTCCACGGAGAAGAGCAAGAGTTGCGTTTGTAGAGTGTGTTTGTCGCCATGTTGTCGAAACTGTGTTATTTTCATCCCGCAGTCCAATCACCTTTGTTTGGCCTTCCCAGGGACGCTGTACTTAGAGATCAATGGTTACAATTTATGTTTAACTCGGTTCCCGAAAATTATAATTGTGGTATCCTTACTGCAATAGTTAATGTTGGACTGCAGTGCACATAATGGCCACAAGAGGGGACTATGTTTATGTATATGGCTGTTTTCCGTATGAGGTACTCTTCTGAGTGAGTGCTAACGTTGTACATTTTCTGTCGCTGCTTGTGGAGATTAAAGAGTTCAGTCTCTCGGGAATTATTGTCTTTTGTGTTCATTCGGCACAACACCACAATAATCCACATGTAAAACTATGTGCAGCACACGTTATGGTAAGAGGCGTGACCTTTCCGGGCAAGGAGCGCTAAGCTGCTGTCGAATCACAACACAGGAACCGCTGGCACAATCAGAACTCGTTACGTATTTCTGAAAGAGGGACTTCATAGAACAAGGAAGCCATCAGCCCGTTTTTATGACAGTGGAAACAGCGGTATACAGATAAGTAAATTATGTGAAAAATTCTGTGTTTTTTTACACGCGAAACATGAACACATGTTATATTGCACACTATAAACACAATCAAAGCTTCAAAAAACATGAAAAACGGGACCTTTAAAAAATGTACTGTGTTTTTGCTTCAAAATGGTCTTTGTTCATACTACCATTTTCAAAAGCTGCTCGTCCGCACTGAAATATCGGAAAACGTTTAAATCATCTTACTGTGCATATGTAACTGTTACTGAGAGACCAGACATAATAAAGTTCTCATGCTATTCCTCTGGCATGATCACTTTATTAGCAAAATATCCCACCTCTTACTGGTGTTTCCAGTAATCGCAATTTTATTGGTGCACAATCATTCATGTCCAACACATGCCCTCATATTTTGACTGATGCAGAACAGCAATTACCATTACATTTTCTTTCATTTTTGAGGGGACGTAATATGAAGATTGTACCAAGTAACATTTATCTTTACCAACAATGTGCAATTGAATAGCACATAGCACAAGAAACGCTGTATCTTTGTGGACAGAAGGCCAAAATGTACAGAAAAAGATGTGTTTTCAAATCTGGATGAATGTTGATGCATCCTAAGATGCACAATATAATTTGAGCAAGTGGTTAGAGCAACATCTGTGCATGAATATCTAAAAACAAGCATTTGATTCCAGACAGCTAAGTGGCACTCTCCGCTCTGCATTTGCACTTAAGTGTCTCTCTCTTCTCCAAACTAGCAGCACTGTTGGCCGTTGCTATGGAGGCATGAGCCGACCTTGTATCAAGGGGTCAGCGGAATATTTATGTTTATATACGTTATTATCTGATTGTCTGGTTGTTTTATGCAGTGTTCGGCCTCCTGTGGAGCAGGAGTAAGGAGAAGAGAGCTGCATTGTGGGGAGAAAGACTCCCAAGGAGGCTACACAGAGTTCCCTACAAGGAGGTGCAGGAACCTACGGAAGCCCCAAGCAGACCTCGAGCAAGCTTGTAATAACGGCCCTTGCCCAGAGCCCCCACCACCCCTGCTCCTCCAGCCTGGTCCAGACAGGGGCGGCACTTCTTTGACTTTGGGCTGGTATTCCTCTCCTTGGCTGCAGGTATGCACAACGAGCTCTTTATAACCAATCAGGGATCTGTTCTGTTTCTATTCTGCCAGACCTTTAAGCTTCCTGTCCTATCCATGTGTCTTTCAGTGCACTGTGTCCTGTGGCGGTGGGGTGCAGACACGGAGCGTTCAGTGTCTGAGACAGGGGCGTCTGTCAGTGGGCTGTTTACCTCATCAGAGACCCATAAGCTCACGAGCCTGCAATACTCACTTCTGTCCTGCTCCAATCCCAGTCCCACCTCCATCACCCACACTTAAAGGTACAAGCTGGTTTGCCTTTGAATTTACGTTTGTTCATTTAGAAGGCACTTAAATCCAAAAGCAACTTCAGTGTACACCACTGTTCAAAAGTTTGAGATCAGTACTTTTATTTATTTATTTTTTTTTAAAGAAATTAATACTTTTATTCAGCAAGGATGCATTAAATGGATTGAAATTGCCAGTAAAGGCATTTATATTGTTACAAAACATTTCCATTTCAAATAAGTCTTTTGAACTTTCTATTCATCAAAGAATCCTGAAAGAAATGTCATGTTTTCCACAAAAATATTAAGCAGCACAATTATTATTAATGATAATATTAAGAAATGTTTCTTCATCAGCAAATCAGCATATTAGAATGATTTCTGAAGGTTCATGTGACACCGAAGACTTGAGGAATGATGCTGAAAATTCCCATCATGAGAATAAATTACATTTTAAAATAAATTCAAATAGATAACAGTTATTTTAAATTGTAATAATAATAATAATAGTAATAAAATCTTGCTGACCCCAAACTTTTGGACGATAATGTATACATTTTATCAGTTTTCCTGAGAATCAAACCAGTGAAGTGAGACAAAGAGAAGTGAAGTGTGAGTTGAGTTTTATTGTGAATGTTGGCCGTGGTCAGCGAGTAGAACATTGCAATCTAGAGTTTTACAAGAGCCTAGATAGGTCTTGTGCTGGAGATTCAAATAGGAACAGCCTGATCTTCTTCATGTCGTACGTAAATCTGCATGACCAGGCTGTTTACACAGTGTGAAGTGAAATGTAGTTAATCTGCTCCCATTGTTAGACTCCTCCCTTCCTTTCAGATTCAGAATAGCACACAGCCGGGAAATTGATTTGCCACAGAACATAGTCATCACCTCTTTGCAGGGACATTATCAATTGTCCTGCTTATAACAACAATGGTGTTGGCTCATGGATCAAACCAGCAAACTTCGGTTGACACCTTGAACACTACACGACGCCACACCACCCCAACTTTTACCTCAGCTGTTATCTCACTTAACAGTACCTGCAATGCCTGAGTAGACATACTGATGAATTTGTTATGAACTCTCATATCTTGTTCTGTAGCTTAACTAGCAGAGCATGATGTTAGTAATATCATGGATTGGATTCTCAGGAAACATATATACTGATAAAATGTTTACCATGAATGTACTTTACGTTGCTTTAGATGAAGCATCTGCCAATTGTGTAAATGCATGTATATTTTCTATAGTGTTAAATGTTATTGTTGCCTTGATTACATATGTATCATAATTATCAAGCTTGATAAACATCACTGGTGTTTACACTTATTTATTATGTAGTAGTAAAAACAATGCCCTTTTTTTTGTTGATTTAAGACCACATTGTAAGGTCAAATGACAATGTGTGCCACTATTTATCAATAATAAACTGGCTTACATTGTGTGATTAAACAATATTGTTTAAATTAACAAATCATGATTGCCATGTTTAATTATAGTGATATTGAGAATGTAAAAAAATCTTTCTCTGGTAGCACATGGCACATAACACAGAGAACAGAAGCGTTTGCATAATTATTTATTCTCATGGGAGAACTGAGTGTGAGGGCCTTCAGAGAGCAGGTCAGGTCCTTATCAGTATGCCAGTGCAGTAATTCCAAGTGGTTTGCAACATCGCCACAATGTCTCTATTTAGAGTAAACAGTACTTACAAAAACACTGAGTACTTGTGTGCACACTGTTGTTTTTAAGGCTCAAAATAAATAATAGTCATTATGTGTCTTCCTAATAACAGAAGACCAGCCTTGCATCGACTTTTTCAGCTGGTGTCATCTGGTGCCTCAGCATGGTGTTTGTAATCACAAATTCTACGGTCAACAATGCTGCAAGTCCTGCTCTGCCAAAAGACAGTAAAGCAGAAGATCTTCACTTCCCACAAGCCTCCTCACTGACTCTTTGAGATCTGTAAATCATTGTGATAAAGATGACCACTACGGACAAGTTGATATTTGCGAGATGTGGCACAGAAAGAGGCATTCCAGTGGAGGCATTCCTTGGACTGATGAGAGATAACGAGAGCCTGGTATCCGAGGAACTCGAGAAACTCTGTACATTGGACAATTGCACCAGATTCTGGCTTCATCGATGACGTATCATAACTAGAATTGTGGTTCTTCAATTACCAATCTGCAGAACATTTATTTTGTAAATACACTGTAAAAAATTGTGCTGTAAAATAACGGTAATCTACTGGCAGATGTAGTTGCTGGTAATGTGCTGTTAATTTGCAGCCCTCTACCATAAATTTACAGTTCTCCTTTTGTACAGTATGTTATCGTAATACTACCATGGAAATGAACTCATTTAATTTGGGAAACTGATCGCTTCAAACAGTTCGAGTTTAAAAACTAGTATTTATACAGCGTTAGTACTGTGAACTTATTTCATTTGAGTCAGCTAAAAATTTCTTAACTGCAAACACTTAATGTATAATAGTGAAACAATTAAAAACATGACTTTAATTCATATCTTTGCAGCTTGTCTAAGCTAGCAATAGCACACATATGTGTTAAAGTACTTAGCAAACAGCTTATCGCTGCATCAGAAGCGACAAAGTTACTGCCTTTCAGTAAAGCAACATGCAGCATAACATCAGTGTTTTTCAGCTCATCACTGACTGAAGCACAGGCTCTACTCTCCAGCATAACGATAAACCCCCAAATTAATTAATTAATTAAAAGATCTCTCCTATATCATTTTGAACAAAAACACAAAACACTTCAGTTCACTATTTACTCTCCTTATCAGTTATTGACTTTGCATAACTTTTTTCTATTAACTTTCACTAACATTTCCGTGAAATTAACTTGTTTCATATAGTAAATCTGACTGTTACGTTTGACAGAATATTACTCTTTTATCCTTTATTTTATGGTAATCTACTGTTAGCAGGGTTGGCAGTAAATTGCTGTTTTTTTACAGTATGTTGCCGTAAATTAATTTACAGTTGATTACTGTTAAATTTCATTTCACTCTGTTTTTTTTTTTAATCTTACAAATTTAACCCTTTTAACCCCACAGCAAAATCTTAAGTTTTAAATGAACACTTGTATGTCTCCACGCTACTAGTGTTAGAGTAACACTGAAGCAGTGTTGAAGTTAATGAGATAATTAAATTATTAAGTGATAATTGAGAATTAGTGATGAACACCTGCTGTTAACAAGCAGAATCACTGAAGGAAAAGAAAAAAGACAAGCAGAAACACAATAACTACAACAGACTTCCAGCCACAGCCTTAGATGAAATCATCTGAGGATAAAAGACATTAAATCTCTCAAGATCTCAGCAGAGGAGGATTAAACAACAAAAACAGCATTACCAGCTTTACTTAACTTACTAACCAGATTGACTTTATTTCTGTCAGACGTCTACAGAAGTTCATATTGAGAATAATCAGAGCTTCAGATGTTGTTTTATTGTTTCATTTAACGTTACCACGATGGAGATCTGTGTTTGCTTTCGTTGGGCTCTTGCATGCTGGGAGTCATGGATTTTTGTACCCAGCATGCATTGCAGCATGAAGCTTATGATTGCCACTATTGTTGAGATTCATATGCCAATTGTTGATGTCTGTGTGACTCTGAGTGATATAGTAATTTAAAATGTTTTTAAAATAGTTTTCAAAATCCTTCATATTATCTGTTTGTCACAACACTGATGGATCTCATGCTGGAGAACCACAGGGATATCATAATAAATAAAAATAAATAAAACAATCTAGATTAGACTTTGATGAGATTAATGAATCTGGCCAATAGATGGTGAGTTTGACCATTAATAATTAGCTAACCTCATCTGATCACATTTTCTTTTGATTTTTTTGCCACAACAAATGTGTTTTAAAAACACTGTTACAGCAGCCAAGGAAAAACTAATGTTCACTAGTCAAGGGTCAAGAGCCCAACTAAAGCAAACACTGATCTCTATCATGGTAACGTCAAACGAAACAATAAAACAACATCTAAACCTCTGTTAGTTCTCAATATGAACTTCTGTAGATGTTTGTGAAGCTGGTAATGCTGTTTGTGGTGTTGTTTAATCAGATCTTGAGAGATTTTATGTCTTCTTTTATCTTCAGTTCTTTTCTGTTCTTGTTGTTTCTCTTTTCTTCAGTGATTCTGCTTGTTAACAGCAGGTGTTCATCAGTGTCTGAATTCACACATGTGTTCATTCAATCTGTCAAGTGGACTACATTAGTGAACTAATATAGGTAATAGTGAATGAGGGTATAAGGTGTGATTTGGAACACAGCCTCCGAGTGTCGACTTTGTGCGCTGTTAATTCACGGTATATTGCTGTAGGCTACTTTCTTGAAAAATGTCAAATATTAGCCAGAATGCATTGTTTTCTACGGTATATTACTGTTTTAATGTAAAACAGCACGTTACTGTCGAAATCTGTCAATTTTTTACAGCAATTTTTTTACAGTGTATCTCTCTTTGTTCTCTTATAACTGGAGATGTGACCATTGGTTAAAGCCATTAAGAGTTCCCTTTCGAAAGGGAACTGTGTCAGAATGCTATAAGGAACGCCTCCGTGTGAACCAGTGAAACACTTATCAAATCACAGCAATGGCATTGACCGGCGACAGCCCATGACATCATCAAGGTGTGACCCGAAAGTATAAAAGGGGTGCCTAGAGAACATGTCACCCTCTTTTCATCTTCAGGGACTGTTTTGTTTGAAGCACTATCATTTCAGGTTACACATGTAACCATGGTCCCCTGAGAACAGGGAAACGAGACACCATGCCTCCTTGCTGTGCCTTGGGGCCGCATGCTGAACAGTCCCCTTCATGTTCTCTAGGCACCTCTTATATACTTTCGGGTCACACCTTGTTGATGTCATGGTCAATACGATTTGATAAGCATTTTAGACAATGGTTCACGCAGAGGCGTTCCTCATAGCGTTATCAGGTTACATGCGTAACTTGAGACATTTTTCCATCATCAGCTCATTTATATGCTACATTGAAGAGCACCAAATGAACATTGGAGCTACTCTGGTTAATGTGCACACCTGAAGTACACTAGAAGTTGTGTTTGCTATTTGAGCACCAGCCGAACCCATAAAAGAGTATGTTTACCAGCAGATCTGGACAGAACTGAAACACTACATCTGTTCCACTCCACTGCTTTTTAACAGTTTTTCTATGTAAACACATACTCAATCTTTGTACGCTTTTTTCCAACGCCTCACACATTAGCACCTCTATAGCAATATTATTATTATTATTTTCATTTCAAAAATAGTAGCTTTCAATTCTGCTTTTTAGATATTTTCAGTTTTGGTTGCAGCACATTTCATAAAATCCTGTTTTGAGATGTTCTTTTTTTTTCTTCTTTTTTTTTTTTTAACTCTTCATTCGCACTGCATCTCACATTTTTCTCGTGTCTGCATTACACAATGCCTGTAATCATTTAGTCTAAAGGTGCAGTCACAGTAGTGAAATTTCTTCAAAATTTTGCAGCAAAAAGTCCATTGTCATGTTAAAACTAAGCACCTTTCTGTTGGTAAATACTCTGAATCCATGTTACCTGTTTCGAAAATCTGTGTGGAAAAATCTTTTCTCGCAGAATTCCTGATTGCATGGATTCCTTATGAAATTACTAGATTTTGTCTGCGAAAATTTGCCGAACAATGGTAAATGTGACCACACCCTAATGCTGCTTAATACTTTACATGACTGCTTTACATTGAATCAATGAATCTGTTGAATCAGTGAATTAGTGTTTTGGATGCAATAAGTAGTGTAGTGCACATTCTCATTCCACTGTGACCTTTTTTTGTTTTTTTTTTCAAAACAACCTACAGTGAATTCAACTTACCGTACATCACAATCTTATGTTTACTTCAGTATAAATCCCCTCTACTCTTGTATGTTTACAAACTAACTTAATCTTTTCCAGTGGTCAAAATCCTCTAGTTAAGAGAGCACCTACATTCCCATCATTCAAGTTTCTGATTTTAACAAACATTAACATGCTCCAATTTTCTCTGTGGAGCTGCTCTGACCTGAAAGTTGAGTCACAATCTCATCGGATCGCCACAGAAAACGAAAGCAGACCAGATAGATTTATCATTAATGAAGATCAGTGCTTCTGCCGAAATATGTAGTGGGTCCATTGGCGGATGAACTATGTTTGTGTATGAGTGCCAGTATGAGTGTGTAATTTGTGTGCAGTTCATGCAGTGCTGTCTCCCACACGGAGTACAAGAGGGCTGTGCTTGTCCCAGATGAGTGTCAAAGAGAGTAAAGAAGGTTGCTCTGTCACTTTGGAGGGACCAATTAGTGTGCAGGAATGAGTGTCATGTTCAGGAGGAGGAGGAGGAGCAGCTAACAAATCCAAGCCTCTCAGGACTTGGGACCTCATCTCAGTTTACTTTGTTAGTGCTCTTCATGTCTTTCTGTTTCTATCTCTCTGTGTGCTGTAGCTGTTGGGCTACTGTCTTGAGCTTAACAGAAGAGTGAAGTCTCACCTTAGTAATCTTTGCACAGGGTTCAGGAATGACGGTCCTGCTCTACCAATAAATATTGGAGCAGATGGCACATGCGGTATAGCACCAGCACTCATTCTGTCCTCGTTTCATTCCAAACACTTCATTACCAATCCCCACTTACTTGAAGGGTTATTTGCATACACTAATAAGTGCAAAAGGTCACTTTTAAAAGTAGATGTTTTTTTTTTTTTTTCCTCCACCTGAACCAGGGGTACTTTGATTTATTTTAGATGTATAACTTCTGGATCTCCATAAATGAACTCTTGGTCTTTGACAGTGTGTTTCATTTGTTCCTCACTCGAATTTAAACGTGTTTCTAATCATGAACAAATGGAAAAATACATTGTTTAGCCTTGTTGTGACATTATGTATGTTGTACAAATGACAAGTCATGTCTTTCATCACTGTCTGAATTGAAAAATTGTGTAATTTATTACTATGTCAAAATAGTTCCTGGGCTACAGTGTTGTCTGGAGAGGGGCTGACTGTATAATAGCACACTGTAAGTGTGATATTTAATATTTCCACTGAAAGTTTTATAATAAAAAGTATCTGATTTACTGTTTTCCTCTAGTGAGGCTTTTTCCTCTATAGTGCTTTTGCAACAGCGGGTACAGAAAGCCCTTGAATGATGAAAATGCTGCAATATTTAAGGAATGAAAAATGATATGCTGTCATCACAACAAATTACTATGAACATCAAGCCAGAAGCATAGTGGATTTTAGACAAAATACTCCCTAGCATATTATCGACAAGGAAAACAGACTTGTTCTTGTGCAAATATGAAATGTTATTTAAAATGTGCCACTAAGGGACAGATGGTATAATAATAATAAGCTATAAACACATGAAAAAACCCTCTGATACAAATAGCAATGTTTCCCAACCAACCGTAACGTTAAATACCCAAAACGTTCATATTCCACAGTTTCCTCTTTGTATTCCAGGCGAAATGTTCCTGTGTGTACTAAATGCCCTAGTAAATCACATAGAGTTTGCTTAAATCCTCCCTTGACACCCTTGAATATCTATTCCTCCTCATAATACGCATACATTTGTCATTTCTTGTCATATTTCTTAATTTCCTGTGTGTACAATTATTTGAGATAATTTCTGACAGCATCGAGAGACTCGTAAAGGAAAGGAGCAATTCCTCATCCGTGTCACTGGATGCACAGACACTGATTATGAAGACTGAATACCAAGCACGTCTGTGGCATTTCTCTATCCTCTTGTGCATGGTGCATACTCTCTTTGTTTCTCTCTCTCCTTGCCTGCTCACACAAACATGCACACAGTCTCTTCACTCTTTGGAATTCTATGTCACTGTGTCACTTCAGCTCCGGCAGTAGCTATTTGCTTCTTTGGAGTACTCCTCAATTCTGACAGGCTTTCTAATCACATCTTAACAGGGCACTGGCCATGAGCGCGCTCTCTTTCTCTCTTTTCCAGCCTTTAGATGAAGTGAGAGCTGTCATCTCTTCAAGACATATCTCCAATCATCAGCTAAAGGGTATCATCCAGCATTCACTCTGTGCCCTTGCGGAGAATCCAGACAATAGATCACTCAATGGGTGAGCAGGATGTACAGGATCGAATAGAACAGTGATTCAGTCAGTTCTGATCATGGGACGGCAGAGAAAATACTAAATACAAATAATAAAATGCAAAAAAAATCACACAATTTCGACACACGTTCCACTTCACATAAGTTTTGTTTGAGTTTATTATCCAAACAGTGTCCTGGCATTAATTCATAAATTCATCTCTCAATAGCAAACAAACAAACACATAAACAAACAAAAACATATTGGTAGTGTCAGGAAACCCCGCCCACATGAGGTATCATTAAAGGTGCCGTAGAACATGTTTTCAAAAGATGTATATAAGTCTAAGGTGTCCCTTGAATGTGTCTGTGAAGTTTCAGCTCAAAATACCCCATAGATTTTTTTTAATTCATTTTTTTAACTGCCTATTTTGGGTCATCATGCGCCGATTCAGGTTGTGGCCCCTTTAAATTCTCGTGCTCCCCGCCGAGAACAGCATAAACAAAGTTCACACAGCTAATATAACTAGGGATGTCCAGATCCGATCACATGATCGGAAATCGGGCCCGATCATGTGGTTTCAGACTCGATCGGAATCGGACATTACCTCCCGATCAGGACTCGGATATATATGTATTAGGGGTGCAACGGTTCTCTGTAAAAAATCGAACCATACGGTTCTCCACTTACGCACTTGCACTGCGGTCCATCTCGAATGACGACGCATCTATTGGTTAATATGGTTTGTTTAAAATAGCAACGTGGAATACAGACAGAGTTCAGATAATGTATGTTTCAGTCGATGGATGCGCAAAACGTTACAACAACGATAATCAGAAAGCGTGGACAAAACAGTCACTCTTTGTAAACTGTTAACTGCGAGTGCCGTCTGCTCTAATGTCCAGTCATTTACTCCGTCATCACCCGGGTGTTGACACACGTTGCTGTCTGTATTTAAACTAACTCGTTTAAGCCTTGCTGATTTAAACCTTAAAGAACAAGACGCGAAAGAGAACTCGCACGCGCTGTGAGAAGATTTCTGTGCGCTCATCCGAAGCGCGCACACGCTTATTCCAGTCAGCGCGCAAATACTGAGTTCTCTTTCACGCCTTGCGCTTCGGCGGCCACATTCATACAAAAATTATGTCAACATGCCCGTCCTAGCGAGTATCCTAGCAAACATAGTCGGTTATGTCTTAAGTGAACGTATATTAGCCGAGAAAGACAGCGCATGTGGAACAGTAGGCTATATGTACTGGATCGTGCATGTCTTAAAGGGAAAACAACTATTCCTGCTGCCTGTATTTAATGTTAAATCAAACAACAAATAACAAAGAAATTACTCACTGCTCTTGACTGAATAGTTTTTGTAACTTCAATAATGATTAATCTTTATTTATTTTATACAGTAAAGATAATATGCAGTGATATTTTATATTTGATTACTATTTGAAAACCGAATACCTGAAAAACCTGAAAAGCACTGTTCCTGGATCTGTTTTTTTGCTCTTCTTTATTCTTTTTTATGTAGGCTATTAAGTATCGGATCGGGACTCGGTATCGGCAGATACTCAAAATCAAATGACTCGGACTCGGACTCGAGGGCAAAAAAACGTGATCGGGACATCCCTAAATATAACCATCAAAATGGATCTTAACAAAGTGTTCGTCATGCAGCATGTTCGTCATGCATGTCTAATCGTGTAAGTACAGTATTTATTTGGATATTTACATTTGATTCTGAATGAGTTTGATAGTGCTCCGTGGCTAAAGCTAACATTACACACTGTTGGAGAGATTTATAAAGAATGAAGTTGTGTTTATGAATTATACAGACTGCAAGTGTTTAAAAAATGAAAATAACAACGGCTCTTGTCTCCGTGAATACAGTAAGAAATGATGGTAACTTTAACCACATTTAACAGTACATTAGCAACATGCTAACGAAACATTTAGAAAGACAATTTACAAATATCACTAAAAATATCATGATATCATGGATCATGTTATTATCGCTCCATCTGCCATTTTTCGCTATTGTTCTTGCTTGTTTACCTAGTCTGATGATTCAGCAGTGCACAGATCCAGATGTTACTACTGGCTGCTCTTGTCTAATGCCTTGAACATGAGCTGGCATATGCAAATATTGGGGGCGTACATATTAATGATCCTGACTGGTACGTAACAGTCGGTGTTATGTTGAGATTCGCCTGTTTATCTGAGGTCTTTTAAACAAATGAGATTTACATAAGAAGGAGGAAACAATGGTGTTTGAGACTCACTGTATGTTATTTCCATGTACTAAACGTGTTATTCAACTATGCCAAGGTAAATTCAATTTTTAATTCTAGGGCACCTTTAAATCACTCCTTGTGCTTTGATAAATTTGATAATTTCCACTTCTGGGTAGGGTTGCACCAGCCGTTCGTAAGTTCTTTCTTAAATTGGAACGTAAAGTCGACACTAGTGGCTTAGTAACTACTAGCTAGTTTGTAACTAACTCTGTACTTTATTCGGTTGCACCATTTATTAGGTCGGAACCGAGAACATTTCCTATAACACTAGATATACCTGTACATCAGAATAAGAATGGCACCTACGCTAATATCTGTCTCTCTGCTTATCCTGAGGTTTGCCGGGTGCTGGATCCAGGCCGTATCCAGATCAGATGGAGAACCTGCGCCTGGACCTGACTACAACGTAGCCCAGGAGACAATGGGCCTACAGACCCAGTTCTGGCTGCATCTATAATTCAGATTTTTAATCCCCGTATCCGCTTACATATATTTATATATAATCTATTTTTAATCTCTATAATAAAAATTCAGATTTTGATCTCCATATACATTTACATATATTATATATATCTTCCAAGGGGTTTTTTCCCTCCTAGGACTTTTTTCCCAGTGCTAGCACGCTGGGTTTTTCTCCTAGGGGTTTTTTTCCACCCCTGGAAGTCAGCCGACACTGGCTTAATGTAGCACCATCTTGTATATGTTACATATTACCACGCTTGTTTGTACAGTTTATTTTTAACCACTTCCCTTTTTTCTGTGCTTCTAATATGTAAAGCTGCTTTGAAACAATTACCAATTGTAAAAGCGCTATATAAATAAATTTGACTTGACTTGACATTTGTTCTTAAGGCAGAACGTAGCTAGTAGCTCATAAGGTCTCCGTAAAGTAATGCGTAGTCGCATAATATGACGTTTACCTTCAGTGATCCTTCAAATACAGGAGCAGAAGTTGTTGAAATTCCATGAATTTCAGTTTATCCTTCATTCTGACTTATTTTGCCTCACGTAGCTAACAGTAAAAATAAGTTCCCATTAAATATAATAGCCTAGGCCTACTACTTAATCATAAATTTTTTTATATGTAAATAACATTCAGAAACTGTATTTGAAACGAAATGAATAAGGATCAATAAATAAATACTGAAACAACAACAACAACAACAACAAAAACAACATAAGAAATTACATTTATTGATTATGACTGATTTTATTTGACATGCACAACACGGAGTGATAGGACCGATGCACACAGCGGCGCGCTGTTTAACGGGTTCGTGTTGAAGAGTGTCTAACAAAGTAATCATGTTCTCTCTCTTAAAATTTAAGAGAGTTTAAATGTTTAATATGTGTAAAGAATGAAGTCTGTCAGGTAAGACAAGAGCTTATTGATGCAGTTCAGTCAATCTGCTATTTTATTCCAACCGTTATTCCTGATAGGAGGCTTCCGTAAATATTTAGTGTATACGTAGAGTTACACTTCAACTAAGTTTAATGGTGCAACACAAAAATATTTAGTCGTGCGTAAGTTGTAACTTAGTGCCCATTTACGTCAAAACTAGTCTACGTTGTAACTTGCGCACAGCTGGTGCAACTGGCCCCTGAAGTCGTAATTACGAACTTATCGTATTCAAGTTTCAACACGAGAGGGCATTGTTGTGCAATTTTTTTACCTAGGAAATTCGTATTTACGATAATTCTGGAGCAAGTGAAGGCAGCACAATAATCAAATATGGACGAGGAGAGACTGTGAAAGTTTCTAATCGGATATTAAGCTATTTGAAACATCCGATTAAGTTCCAATAAAAATGGATCTTGAGAAGCATCCAGAAGTCATGAAAATTCAAGGTATGTGTTTTATGCTTAATATGGCATTAGAAGAGCGAAAAGGCGCCAAAATAGAGAACTGAAGTGATTGATTGTGTAAGCTGAAGCTCGCGCATGATGCTTTTGTGGCATCGCGTAGTTAGTTTGTTGCGCCGGTGTCAAGTACTTTGCTTTTGTTTGACATTATGCAGTTCAGTTCACATCAATCACATTCATTTTGGTATTATGCTGGTGCACACTTCGTCTCCAATTAGGGCTTGATATTATGGAGATATATCACAGAGAATCGACATGTCCGCACAGTTATCGGATATATGGTACGTGCAAGTTGAAACAGTCGAACCATAAGTCGACTATTCCTGTGAACAGTCCATAATGTCTTAAGTGAACATAAAAAAAGCTGGGAGAAAAAATCACAGTGTATCTCAGTAAGCCTATATTGGTTCTGTACATTAGATCTTATGGTATTTTTTATGGAATATTGCATTTATTATAAATGATTTATTTTTTTAAATGTGTGTGCACTTGTAATCTTTAATCAAAATAACTTCCCTCCCTGTTTTGATACTGTGAAATAGGAAAATTTTGTACATTTTACTGTTCCAATAATTTTTATATGAGACAATATAAATATACTGCCCTAACAAAATCCACATTTTTTTTTAAATAATTTTTTACTGTACTTTACTATAATGATTTTTTTCATTAACCATCAAACTTGGCATATGACAATGCACACTGAGCCCATTTCACAACACAGTTTCTTGGCAACCACAAAGTTAAATTTGTTAAAGTGGACAAGGCCTTGAAATATGATGCACTGCCATAATGAAAGCCAAATTTTGAGCACTTTTTACTGTATCAGCCTTTTTTATGGACCCTTGAACTTGGCAAATAGGACAGTTCACACAGCTTTTGACCGTATCACCCACCCCCATGTTCATTGTAAAGTCTGGATCCTGAAGCTAAACCACTCTGATCTAGAATCACATTTGCATTCAGGAACCATATTCACAGAAGCATCTCTCTCTATGTCTGCTCTTCTATTCCCATTTCTTGCTTTTTTACACACGTGTGCGCACACACACACCCACTCACACACACCCTTTCTCATTGCCTCTGTGGGAGAATTTCAGCGTAGGTTATTTTGGGAGGATTAAAACGTCAGTGTGGGTTTAGATGGCTGTGATTGTGTCTAGGCTCAGGAGCGGGGCTCATTTGTAGCTGTCAGTCGGCATTGGCCTTTTCTCAGTAATGTAAAGATGGCAGTCTCTGTTGCCCCGTTTGTCGCTGCAAGAGCGATCTCGCAGATTATCATCTCAAAGGGACTGATAGCGGCTTGCTCCACCTTTGTGTGGCTGCCTCTCCAGCTGAGCGGAAGACCCCCGACCCCCACAGTCTCGACTCCTGGAAGCTCTGTGACTTTGAAAAGTTTTACTGGTGGCATTAAAACCCTGTCAGAAAGTCTATATACGGGAGATTTGTGGAATGCCACCCACGTTTTACAGGCCTTTGGGGGGAAAATAGGGCTGGATTATAGAACTTGACATCTCATAAAACCTGCACTGTGGAGATGGTTTTGTGGTAACATCTCAATTAAGTAGTTTTACTAAAGGCAGAAATAATAGGTCTAAATCAACCCAATTACACTGAATTATACCAACAACAATATTTTAACTGTCAGTTCAGGTAGAAATACAGTTGCTTCCTGTTACCCTAAACAATTTACCAACATTCCTTCCCCACTGGGGTCAGTTGGACACCAACAATTTAAACTTCCAGAATAGTATTTATTTATTTATTTATTTTACAAAGGTATATGTGTCAGGTACCTTGTTTTTCTGTTTACTTAAATATCCCTTTAAATAAACCACTCCCACTAGCCCTGCCCCGCCCCATCCCTTGTTCATCCAGAATATCTATTGCATTTGCAAATCACCATAAAATATCACTGATTGACATATAATTTTTGGTGTTTTAATGGCTTTATATTATTATATTATACAATTTCTGTTATCAAGGATAGTAACATGTATTATGTTTGGGGTCAGTTTGACACTCCCTTGGGACCACCCCACAAATGAATGGTCTCAGGATGCTTCACTGTTGGCACGACAAAGGACTTATGGTAGTGTTCACCTTTTCTTCTCCAGACAATACATTTTCCAGCTGTGAACAGTCAGAAGGGGCTTCATCAGAGAAAATAACTTTGCATCAGTCTTCTGCTGTCCCATCCTTGTAATTCCTGCAGAATTCTGGTCTGTCCTTGATGTTTTTCTTGGAGAAAAGCATCTTTTTTGCTGCCCTTCTTGACACCAGGCCATTGTCCAAAAGTCTTCACCTCACTGTGCAGATTCACTCACACCCACCTGCTGACAATATTGAGCAGCTCTGCACTGGTGGGGACACAAATCTGTAGCTGACACTTCAGGAGCAGACTGTTCTGGCACTTGCTGGACCCTCTGGGACATCCTGAAGCCTTCTTTACTGCAGAACCTCTCTCCTTGAATTCTTGATGGTCCTGGTAAATGGTTATTTCAGGTGCAATATTCTTTGCTTGCTGCAATTTCTTTGCATGTGAAGCCATTTTGATGCAAGGCGATAACAGCTACACATCTTACTTTAGGGGTTAACCTTTGCCAACACAAAACACCATGATAAGAAGCACTTCTTCCCTCCTTTTATAGAAATAGTCTGCTCTTGTTATCCAATCAGAATGCTGGAGTGATTTCACCTGACTAGTACTTGTTCACATTTTCTCACGTGCTGATGATATGATTAGTGAAATTATGCTAGCTGTAGCTTGTCATTTTGTGCCAGGGTTTTTGAGTTTCTTTTTGGCCAATGAAGCTTTTTGCAAATATGTAAAATTGTGCACAATAATCTAGAAACAACGTGAATCAACTGAAGCAGCACACTTTGAAAAAACACAAAATTTATGTCACTGCCAAATAGGGAATCGTGAGAAATTTTCCGGTCCTGGTTCCGGTTCCAGTTCTGCCTGACGATTCCGGTTCCGGTTCTGGTTCCATTAAAATAATTAAACAACTATTAAAAAATAGTAGTAAGGGAAAAATGCACAATACTCGACTCAAACGGTCCTTTTTGTGTAAAATTAATTTAACAAACTGTTAATCTCAACAAATTGGCTAACACTTTACAATAAGGTTCATAAGTTAACATTAGTTAACTACATTAACATGAACTAATAATGAACTGTATTCCTACAGCATTTATAATTAATCTTTGTTAATGTTAATTTCAACATTTACATTATTAAAATCAAGAGTTGTATTTGTTAACATTAATGCACTGTGAAGTAACATCTCTGAACGGCTGTATTTTTATTAACATTGACAAAGATTAACAAATACAGTAACAAAGGTATTACTGATGGTTAGTTCATAAATTAACCTTATAGTGTTACCACAAATTAGATAAGATGCTTTAACAAACATGTAAGATTCAGACAGGTGAAACAGAATATTTTTGTAAGTTGGATTCATAAAGACTTGTTTCTGACAGAATGATTCATTGATGGACACATTTTTAACAGTAAATTTGTTGCCACCTAGTGGCGTAACAATGCAATCGATACAGTCGTCACTTTCAGAACAGAAGGTAATTTATTACACATAAACATCAGCGTTTCTATCTAAATAATAAACTTTTGTATACTTCTGTTATAATTGGAATAGGCCTATTTGTCACACAGAAATAATGATAGCCTACTGTGCTTTTGAAAATACTGTTTGTGAAGCTGTTTATATTACAACTCTCTTAAGATCAACGGCAGTGCAAACGCAGGTTTGAATGTCGCGAATTTTACTTTTGTCAAAGGTTTAATATACAGGGGCGATCATGTGGGTGATGAAATCGAGAACGCGATCTTTTAAAGATTAATCATGCAGGTTTGGGCACGTCTCTTTCTTTCTCTCTCTATTGAAATCTTGCGTAGGGTAGAGTGGGGGAAAAAAAGTCGTAGCTTGTGGGGTAAAACGCCCCCCAGAGGGCATAGTTTCTCTCTATCATAATTACTATAATATCATATTTCTGTCTATCAAATCCTTTGTTTTACACTTAATGCAGTATAACTAGGTGGTAAAATCAGAATATTTAAACAAAATTAAATAAAATAAATAAAAATGACCTCAAGTGAGCATTAGGCTAGCTTGATAGCACAGTTGGCTCACTGATGGAAGGTGGTTAGGTGACCCAATGAAATTGGGTGGCTTTTAATGCATTTATTGGATATATTTCACTACATAAATATACAAATTTATAAGTTTAATATTTATTTAGGGTTTTCGGTTTGTCTTGGTGATAGTGGTGAACAAATACATCAATTATCAATTGTTAAAAATTTGGATATGTTGGATATTCCTCAAAAAAATATTAAAAATATTAAATATATAGGCCTATACATGTTGATACATTATTTGCCTTTTACTTTTAGAGATTAAAAACTAGTCTGTTCATTTTGCTGTTGATCTATGAAGCAAACTGGTTGGTAAACAAAAGGGGGCATTTTACCCCACCTTGGGGGGCGTTTTACCCCAGCGCTGGGGCAAAACGCCCCCTTTGTACAAAAATATTTTCAGTCAAAATACTAATTAATTATGAAGGCTGAGCAATTTTAATATTTGGTGAATAACTCCTGCCATAGTCACTCAAAACCGGGATGGCAATTCTAGTCACATTTATGTTTTGTTTCACTGTAATGTCACATTTTCCTTAAGGGGGGCGTTTTCCCCCACTCTACCCTATATGAGTAGCGCGAGGGCTTTTCAGTGCATTCATTGCTATAATATTCATGATGTGAGACGTCTCTATGAAAGGATACGCTCCCCGCACTTCGACCACCCATCACACCAGAACTGTTTTCGGAACCGAAACTTAGAAATCTTGCACGGTTCTGGTTCTTTTCAAAAAACACTACCGGTTCCGGATGAGAACCGGTTCTCGGTTCCCAACCACTGCCAAAACTTCTGTACTCAAGTGAGGAACAGGACCATAATAAATTTCCAGTTTTGTAAGGCAATGTGTCTGCTTGTGGTTGAGAGACAACAGGAGGGTCAACACTAGGAGTCTCATGCTCATCTGAGGAGGATGCCTCATAATCAGGGTATTCCTCAACATTATTATCTGTCTCAGGCATATTCTCCTATGTGTCACTTTCACTGTCAAAGAACTGACACAAAAACTCATTGACAGAAAACTATCAGTGGTTCTCCCAACACTACAGGTATGGGGCCCCTAAGCGTGTTTTTGAAGATTATAAAATTGCATGTTATAATGACCTCAATATCATCCAATACAACCAAAACAAATGCATGGAAATTTTTTATATTTCTTATGTTTTATATAGCTAATTGAGCCCTGGGTCAAATAGACCCCAAAGATCATACTGATACTCATACTGTAGCAGTTTAAGGAATACTTCACCGCTGGCAAAAAGGGTTTTTAATAAAACTTGGCTGCTTAGAAAAAGAAAAATTGAAATCGGTCCTACCTGACCACAGAAAACTTCCATACCATTTGACTTACTAGAGTCAAATACCATCTTGCTTTAGTAGGAAATACTACTTAGCAAAATTTTAGTCATAATGGTGTCGACTTGTATTGTTTCCGGGGGCACGAATACAAAGAAGTTAGAAGTTACTTTCGGTTTCCAGTGAAGGATCCAGTGTGTTGTAGGCGGTGGCTTAAGGCTGCAAGAATTAATCAATTCTGCCCAACCAAATTCTGTTAATAACTCTCTGTCGATCTGAAATTTTGGTCTGTCTCTCACACAATGCTATTGTATGATGCGCAAAAAGCTTTTATCTTGGATTTTTTTTTTTCTCTATGATTTTTTTTTTTTTTTAAGCTTAAAAGCTCCAGTTTATTCAAATTGCATAGAAAAGATCATTGAAACAAATTGTCTTCACATTTTCTACTTTTGTGTTTCACAGAAAAAGCAAGTCGAGGGGTTTGGAACAACATGAGGGTGAGTAAATGATGACAGAACTATCCCTAACAACTCCCTAACAACCGCACATTTTCACATAATTTGCACAGACAGAGATGAAGGAGCTTAATGTTTTGTGGCACTGAGATTGTATTCTCATCTTATCAAATTATAAAGCATGATGTAGCCCGTCACGTTGACTGAAATGAAATGGACTATTTCTAAAATTTCCTCTCCGCTTTGCTTTTTTGCCCCATATTCCATTGTGAGACTCCAGTGGGAGATGCTGTTCACCGAGCACAGCATGATAAAACACAATTACAATTATTATTTATCTTATTAGCTTCTAATTGCATGTCTCTTTGAGATTTTACAAAGTCCTAATGCATTCCTCCCTTCCCAACTATAGACGGATAAATAGTGGAGCAATGGAAGCGCAATGTTGGCACTTCAAACAGAGAAATCCACAAACACCCACTTCCCTCACTTTTCTGAATAATGCATTTTTCAGTGGTTAAGGGCAAATTTACTGCAGCATGTCTCTGTACATCTCCTCCACAGATCATTGATTAAAATTGTAATTTATTGGGGTTTTTTTCTGTAAGCTATGAATATTATTGATCTGAGTGTTTGTTGCTGTGCTCTCTCATCTATCTTCCTTTGAGCGACTTGTTCAGATTTTGCTCCCCTTGAAATGTAAGAATTGATTACAATTCCTATAGCAGCAGACAGCCGCTGCCTCCTCTTCAGCCTCGCTGACCTTGGCGCAGAGAAAAAGATGCTAGCACACGACGAGAGGAGCGTTCTCTATCCCCAATTCTCTTTCTCTCTCTCCTCCACTTCAAGGCTATTGCGATGCATTTCATGACTCTTAAACTGTCGTAGTGTATTACCTTAAAGACCACCGGCAATCTGAAGTCCTTCCTTTTGACACTCCAGAATTAATCAATTTACTGCCAAAAGCAGCTCCATTTCTTGTCAGTGTATTTCAAGGCGCTGATGTGCCCGATATTGTAAAACAGCCTCGTACCTGCATGCACACACACATACCTACCTACCGACCAACCCTTTTCTCTCTTCTTGCCTCCCCTGAGATGTTGTGTGTTGGAGGACATCGATTTATTTTACATAGTAATACAAACAGTGGGAGGGAACAGGTCACCTCAGCTATTGCCACCTGTGCGTCGGTATGAAGCACATGGCACAGGTCAGTGAAGCCCTTTCTGCTTGAGTGGCTGCTGCATATTTCATAGTACGCGTGAAGAATGCCAGCCGTCCCTATAGAACGGAGACATTCTAGTGGAAGCAGAAGGTGAAGCAGCACTGTTCCGCTTGACTCCAGTAGAGGGAGGTGCTTACCTGCTGTTGAGCTGCAGGCTTTGTCTCTGAGGACAAGGAACCAGAATTAGATTCCTTCAGGGATGAATATCAGAAGCGATGAGCATTTAAGGAGGATCTGCATTTGCAAATGTGTAGATTTAGAGTATAGCTTTCTTTTCTGGTACAAGATCTCTGGACTGATGTATTCCTGTTTGACCACAAATTTTGGTTTAGATGCATCAGATTTAGATCATTTCATTATAGTTCTCCTTTACATATTCTGGTCAATGACACAGAGGTGTATCCATGATAATGAAAAGCAGAAATCTAAATTAAACACAGAAGTTACTCTGAATTTATGTTGGCTTCATTAAAACTTTAATTCGTTTTTCATGAGTTCACACATACATATAATCAGATAGAGTAAAGTGTATGCGTATTTGGTGTGTTGTCTGAGGGGAGGACTCTGAGCTCAGAATTTAGCCTGAACCCAGAGTACCCCCTGTCTGGGATATGAACAGTCAAGAGTGAGGAGTTAGGGTGGTGTATTGATGCTGGAAAACTGATGTGGGACAGGTGGGTCGGGCTATATATAGGCCTCCTCTCGTGCTGAATGGGTTGATTATCTGAACCTCCCGAACTTTTAATTATACCAAACATGTCATGTAGTGTAAACAACATATTTTCATTATATAAAGGACTTTTTTTTTTTTGTTCCAAATATTAATCTTCAATCCATCAGTTTTGTTACTTTTAGACTGCCAGTACCCAATACCCAGTAAGGTTTTAGAGAGTTAGTGCAACCCAAAAAATGAAAATTCTGTCATTAATTACTCACCCTCATGTCGTTACAAACCCGTAAGACCTTTGTTCATCTTCGGAACACAAATGAAGATATTTTTGATGAAATCCAAGAGGTATATGATGCGTAAGGTCCAGAAAGGTACTAAAGGCATCGTTAAAATCGTCTACATGACTGCAGTGGTTCAACCTTAAAGGTGCCCTAGATTGTTTTTTTACAAGATGTAATATAAGTCCTAGGTGTCCCCTGAATGTGTCTGTGAAGTTTCAGCTCAAGATTTTTTTTTATTAATTTTTTTAACTGCCTATTTTGGGGCATCATTAACTATGCACAGATTTTTTCAGCTTGGCCCCTTTAAGAGATGCGCTCCCTCTGCCACACGAGCTCTCGACTATATATACATTGCATAAACAAAGTTAACACAGCTAATATAACCCTCAAATGGATCTTTACAAGATGTTCGTCATGCATGCTGTATGCGTGCTTCAAATTATGTGAGTGAAGTATTTATTTAGATGGTTACGTTTGATTCTGTGTGAGTTTAAGGCTGTGCTCTGTGGCTAAAGCTAACATTACACACTGTTGGACAGATTTATAAAGAATGAAGTTGTGTTTATGAATTATACAGACTGCACGTGTTTAAAAATGAAAATAGCAACGGCTCTTGTCTCCGTGAATACAGTAAGAAACAAAGATAACTTTAACCACATTTAACAGTATATTAGCAACATGCTAATGAAACATTTAGAAAGACAATTTACAAATATCACTAAAAATATCATGATATCATTGATCATGTCAGTTATTATTGGTCCATCTGCCATTTTTCGCTGTTGTTCTTGCTTGCTTACCTTGTCTGTGCACAGATCCAGCCGTTAATACTGCCTTTCCTTGTCTAATGCGTTGAACATGGGCTGGCATTATGCAAATATTGGGGGCGTACATATTAATGATCCCGACTGTTACGTAACAGTTGGTGTTATGTTGAGGTCCGAGTGTTTTCCGGAAGTCTTTTAAACAAATGAGATTTACATAAGAAGGAGGAAACAATGGGGTTTGAAACTCAATGTATGTCTTTTCCATGTACTGAACTCTTGTTATTCAACTATGCCGAGGTAAATTTAAATTCTGATTCTAGGGCACCTTTAATGTTATGAAGTGACGAAAATCCTTTTTGTGTGCAAAAAAAAAAAAAAAAAGACTTTATTCAAAAATATCTTCTCTTCTGTGTCATTCTCATACGTTGTTTACGTCCAGTGCAGAATGCAGACTCATTATTGGCTGGCTCCTGTGTCAGCATCACATGCATGTGTCGTGATGCTCACGTGTGCAGCTTTGGCCAACACTGAGCGGACGTAAACCCGGAAGCCTTCACTTTGCTTACTGCATCACCTGTGTAAGGATAATGACAGGGAAGAGAAGAGATTGTTGAATAAAGTCATGATTTTTGTTTTGTTGCTGTGCACAAAAAGTCGCTTCATATGAGTAAGGTTGAACCACTGCAGTCACGACGACTGTTTTAATGTCTTTAGTACCTTTCTGGACCTTGAAAGTGTTGATTATATTGCTGGATGAGTCATGTACCCAGAATTAAAATTTTTGGGTGAACTAAGAATTTAAGAGGCTTTTACTTCATTATGATATTATCAGGACAGTTATATCATTGACATTTTTTACTTTATTTCTCTGTAAAAATATCAAAATAAACTTTAATTCAGATACTGAAAAAAATCACAGAAAAAAAGTGTATTGCAAATGAATTTTTAATGTATTTTTAAATAAACTACTATATGGGGTCAATTAGCCTTTTGACGAGCCCCGCCCCCCTTAGTTACTGTTGCTTTGTCCGACAAGCCGTGGCGCTGTCACTCCACATGCAGTGAAAAATACATCGCGGAACAAAGAGGATACCGACCACACATCGACAGACAAGACAGAGCAGGTTACTTATGATATTAAACAAAGTCCCAGCTTTCAAACCGTGAAGTTATTAAAGAAATTCAAACAATAAAAAACGTTTTGTAGCTCTTGAATGTGTCGTGACCATGGTCGTGACAGATTGCTGTAGATCCTCAGCTCAACCGCTCGTAAAAACTGACCATCTCTTTCTATTAGTCCATGAACATGAGAATGAATGTTGTTTCAAACGCGGAAAGACGTCAATACACACCATTTTTCAAGTTTAACTCCACCGAGGTTAATCTTTTAACTACTGGCTGCTTTGTCAGACAAAATGGCGGATGCGGCGTTCTGATCGGTTAGATTGCTTGTCAATCAAACTCCCGACGAAAGGTCAATTACATTTTTTACATCTCACAATCATCCAAAAAGAAATGAAAAATCACATTGAGACATTAAAATAGTGAAATCCAGCAGACCTTTCACTTTTGTGGCACCAAAAAGCTGTATTACATTTTAGTGTTATTGGACATGGTACAAACTGGGTACTAAGCTTCAGTAATCAAAAGGAGGGTTTCACATGTGAGCTTTAACCATTTGTGAAATGTAATGGGATATCAGTTTTCAGTATGTATATAGGAGCTGTCACACTTCCATTACTTTAGTTGCTGGTAACTGCTGTGCATCTTTGTTTAAGTGTCTGTTTGGTGGAGCTGACATTGTGCATAGTTTGACTAAAAAAACTCATAGAAACTGACAGAGATGGTGTTCAGCACTCTAAAGGTGAGCTATTTTTACACAGCTGTCTCTGAAGATCCCTCTAAAAGACAAGTGACAGGCAGGTATAACTCAAAACTGGCCTGCCATCTCCAAAGATAACGCCACTATCTCAGCTACCTAGCAACTGTTTTGCTTCAGAGCTGTCAAATTTGTCAGCAGGAGACAGGGGAGTGTCGATGACAGTTACAGCTCACACTTAAGTCGTGTTCTTTCTTTCTTTCATTTTTTTTTAACTCGTCGCCTCTGGTAAAGTGAGCATGAAAGTGGTGAGCTGTGGCAGCGTTGCTACCAGTTGTCGTTATTAAAGCACAAAACAAGCTGTCACTGAAAGCCAAGCCACGCTCCTGACGGGCTCGGGAGCCTTCGCGTTACGCCGTGAAACGCAAAACAAATAAAGCGTGTGCGCCTCTAATAACTTTCGAATAAATAAATCATATTTACAAATCACTCCATTATTAAGGGGAGCGACAGCGAGCGCCACGAGCGCACTCTCCTTCTCGGCATGTGCCCAAAGCCCAAGGCACAGCTGTCAAACACGGTAACAATTACAATAGATATCACAGCAAATGAAGCAAATCAATCACCTCTCCAACCCCCACCCCCCTCCATCACCTTCTCAAAGAGAGAATAAACAATCATTAACATTCTCCAGTGCCAATAAGGTCTGTTTTGCTCTGGGAGGCTCACATTCTCATTTGGGATCCACAATCGGGGGTAGAGAGGGGGATGAGTGCAGTCCCATAAGCCCTTGCTGTGGGAAGTTTACTCTCCTCTGCAGTCTGCCAGATCCCCCCCTAAGAGCCCACCGTCTACCTGTTCACATCCCTGGCATCACATCAGTTAGGGGAGATTTAAAGAATCGTTTCACCAGAACCTGTTCAGGGGGCTGGGGGGCTTAATTAGTCCAAAGCGAGCGGTGCATGCTGGTGGAGAAGTGATTACCAGACCAACCCTCAGAAAAAGAGCTGTGAAGTGTAGTTTTGGAGAACAGCGGGACGCAACGATTAGTTCCACCACAGATGCAACAAGAGGAGAAACAGAGACAGTTGTTTTGACTCTTTAATACCTTCCCACTGTTCCAGGCTGGAGCCTGAACAAGGTGCACTCAATAAAATGGACTTCTCTCGTCGAGTGCATACTGCATCACAGCTGTTGTTATCAGAAGCACAAGAGTGAAAAAATCACCAAATCAGTCAGTCCCCTTCTGATTTTTCCAATAAATATAAAAAATTGTGAGTTTTTGTAATTAATAATATAATATAATAAGAAACATTTGATAGATTTTGATAAATTGATACATTTTCATGAACTTATTTTAAAGGTGCCCCTAGAACTTTTTTTAAAAAGATGAAATAACCCTCTACCGCACGCATTATGATAAATCTAATTTCATTAAAATTTTCATGAATATTATTTAAATTGCAAATGTAGACAGTTAAAAACAAATCTAATACTGTTCATCATGTATCATAAAACATTGACATAAAACCAAAAACATTGCAGTTCATGAAAATTCAACATTACGCAATCTTATGAGAGGAAGGTTATGAACATGAACCCCCCATAATCCTTGAAACTTCACCTTTTTTCTGTACAAAACTTCAAAAAGCATTTTTTTTTTCCAGAGGTGAGACACATGTACACATCACATTTGGTGCACTTTACCCTAACAATACACTTACAACCACTTGCACATGCCTTTTTGAGACACAATAGTAGGCCAGTTTTAGGTCTGGGCCACTGGCTGTGGTGGCAGATCTGATATGATTTAATCCATAATACAAATGTCATGGCAGTCCTTAACATACGACTAATCAACATTATATCACTAGC
Source organism: Chanodichthys erythropterus (assembly GCF_024489055.1). Lineage (NCBI taxonomy): Eukaryota > Metazoa > Chordata > Actinopteri > Cypriniformes > Xenocyprididae > Chanodichthys > Chanodichthys erythropterus. The sequence continues at coordinate 24,724,017 of NC_090231.1, read as the reverse complement.
ATTAATGTTTTTATTGTTATAGCTTAACAGACTGCAGCTAAATTTTGCTAGCTATCTAACCTATTATTATAATGTCATTCCATTATTGCGCAGTGTTGCCATATGGCAACACAGACATTTTCTCGATTTACCAAAAACTAATTTCATAACTTTTTTGAGTGGTGAATATGTCATCATACCTTACCTGAGATGATGTTAACATTTTTTTTTGTGAATGTGACATGGGCGGGTCCTTGTTTGTTACTGTGCACGTCGACGTCTTAGTTTGCTTTCAGCAACTACCGACAAGAGACAACAGTCTGTCAGATATCGCGTCACAGAAAAAAACTGCATGTGATGTGACTTAACCAAAGCACATCATTGGCTAAACTAAGGTCTTCTCTTACCAACAAAAAAAACCTAGAATGTTCTCTTAAAGAGACGGTGGCAAGGAAATGAACACAAAAAGTATGTTGCCATATGGCAACACTATGCGATAGAGGGATATAAGTCTTGTAACGAGGCGGGACTCAGGCAGAGATCCATTTGCAAGCTTTATTTAAAGTAAGAGTGGTCGTACAGGCAGGGTCAAAGCAGGGACAAACAGGAACAGCAAGGCTAGGCAAAATCGTGGTCAGGATACAGGCAGTAGATCAGGGCAGGCAGATATCATTCACAGTCCAGGTAACAATAAACAGTCCAAAGGCAGAAGGCAGAGAATCATAAACCGGAAAGAGGCAGGATCAATAACAGACAGGCAAAACAGGATACAAACGCTCAGAATTGACACAGGGTGAATCAAGACCTCGCCCTGAAGTGGTGTGTGAGTGAGTCTTAAATAGTCCAGATAATGAGCTACAGCTGGGTGATTACTGATTGGATGAGTGAGTGCAGGTGATTGTCAGGGTGGATTCTGGGAATGGGAGTCCGAGAATTGACAGGATTCGTGACAAGTCTAAGGTGTCCCCTGAATGTGTCTGTGAAGTTTCAGCTCAAAATACCCCATAGATTTTTTTTAATTCATTTTTTTAACTGCCTATTTTGGGGCACCATTATAAATGAGCCGATTCAAGGCTACTGGCCCTTTAATTCTCGTGCTCCATGCCCACGGAGCTCGCACTTGCCTTGAACAGTGCATAAACAAAGTTTACACAGCTAATATAACCCTCAAATGGATCTATACAAAGTGTTCGTCATGCATGCGGCATGCATGCGTCGGATTATGTGAGTATTTTATTTATTTGGATGTTTACATTCGATTCTGAATGAATTTGAAGCTGTGCTCCGTGGCTAACGGCTAATGCTACACTGTTGGAGAGATTTATAAAGAATGTAATAAAAGATGTAATGTATAAAGAACACTGCAAGTGTTTAAAAATGAAAATAGCGACAACTCTCTTGTCTCTGTGAATACAGTAAGAAACGATGGTAACCTTAACCACATTTAACAGTACATTAGCAACATGCTAACGAAACATTTAGAAAGACAATTTACAAATATGCATATTTACATATGCAAATATTGGGGCGTACACCCCGACTGTTACGTAACAGTCGGTGTTATGTTGAGATTCGTCTTTTAAACAAATGAGATTTATATAACAAGGAGGAAACAATGGAGTTTTGAGACTGAACTCTTGTCATTTCCTGAACTCTTGTTATTTGCCAAGATAAATTAAATTTTTCATTCGAGGGCACCTTTAAAGATATTTTCAACAACATACTTTTACTTAGAAATCAAACTAAAAAAAAAAAAATCTATTAAAACTGTATAAATGTAACTGACAAAACTCCATAAATGTTAGTTCACTTAAATTCATCACTTACTCATCTTCATGATGTTCTTTTTAAAACAGAATATTGATGCTGCCCTTTTCCATAATGTGGATGAATAGACTAACAGAGATGCTCAAGCTCCAAGGATGATAAAAACCACTAAAACTCATGGACTATACTTCTGGTCTTCTGCCATTCAATAGCTTTGTGTGTCTTTCAATAGCTTTGTATTCGCTGATCTTATTAGCTTCCACGTATAATCAAATACATCATGTCAAGAACTATTAGTATGGAAGCTTGTTTTCGCCACTGAATAAAAAAAACAAAGGTAATTGTGAATTTTTAATCTCACAATTGTCCTCGCAATTGCGAGTATCTTGCAGTTTTGAGAAAAAATATCAGAATTGTGCGTCAAAATCAAAATTGTTTTGTTCTGTGGCGGAAACAAGCTTCCATAGTTATGCTATAGGTTTGTTGTCATAATAGCTAAAATTCATCCTCATGTTAAACTGATCACAATACACCAAATTTGAATATGCAATAACATTTGACAGTGTTTCTTTCCCCTTTACTTGAATTGTATGGATGAGCAGTGTGAACATCCTGCTAAACATCTCTTCTTGCGTTCTGGGGAAGAAAGAAAGTGGTTTGGAACAATCTGTGGCTGAGTAAATGAGAACACAAAGACATTTTTTTCTTACCCCTTTGGCAATTTTCTTTCTTTCTTATTTTTTAAGCAATAATCTAACAACATTTAATGAGATTTATGCTTAAAGTGAGAAAATAACAATTTGCCAGCGGGGTAAGAAAAAAAAAATGCACTTAATTCAAAAGATACTGTGTGAAAACAAGTCTTTCTATATTACACACTTTTACTCATCGAGTAAATGTATCTTGTTTTAATGATAGTTCATTTTACAGGGAAACCAGGCAGAATCCTGATTAGAAAAATGATGTTCTGTAGTGTTGAAATTTCACTGCTATTTTAGTCTATTATAATAGAGCCCTTTCTCAAAAATCTGAATATAAGCTTTTAAAGATGAGGGATGATAATGCAGCTCTGTTCTCCCTGCTGCTCTTCAGAACAGAACATTAAACCCAAAGCGCTACTCAGCTTATTTTCAGCCCCGCTTTTAGCTTGGAAGTGCTGGATATTGCCGCAGAGTGTCTGCTGCCTGAATACCCCAGAGCGTCTGTGGCCACTGCAGTCCTCTCACCCAGCATGGGTTATTTATGTCTGTGCCGTGAGAGGGTCAGAGCACAACATGGGCCAAAGCCGTGCAGGACTGAACCCGGAGATGAGGATGTTGGTTTATCCAGAGACACACGAGCCTGCTCATTCCCTGCTGACTAGTAAGATGACAGGTGAGGCGGAGGAGTTTAATTTGTCAAAGACATCTCACTGGCAGTGTTTGTGCCCAGCTGTGCATGTTTGTGTGTATGCATATAGGTGAGGGGGTGTATTTTCAACAAAAACACACATCCTAGTCCAAATATATCCTGACATATTTAGTCTCAGGTGCACAGGCAGATTCAAACAAGCATGTTTGGTTTGGTTTGTGGAGATGAGCTTGTGCACGTGTAGATGGCAACATGTGTGCATATATATACGAACACCCACCGAACGGAAAAGAGGAATGGACATGAACACAAATGCATGTTCCTGTAAACATGGAGGAGGATTTGTGGAGGATGGCGGTATATCAAAGCTAGTCTGATCCATATCCAGCGCTCTGTTTCTAGGTAGCTCAGGGATGATGTTCCCTCCTCTATCCCTGCGCTATTATGTGTCGAAGCTTGCTTCCGCCACGGAAATTTATCTCACAATTCTGACTTTTTTTGAGTTTATATCTCTCAATTTCAAGTTATAAACTCCTAATTGTGAGTTTATGTCTCACAATTCTATTTTTTTTCCCCTCAGAATGGCGAGTTTTTTAAGTTTATAACCCACCTGCCACGGAATAAAAATGTTAAAAGGCAATTGCAGCTTTTTTTAGTCTTTTTTTTCTTATAATTGAAATTTAATCTCTCACAATTTGTATTTTTCTTCAAGTTTGTGTTTGTATCGGGCATTTCAGAATTGCATAAATAGTCGAAATAGTGAGATATAAACTCAGAATTGCAAGAAAAAAAGTTAGAATCGTGAGAGAAAAAGGATTAGTTCACCCAAAAATGAAAGTTCTGTCATTTATTACTGACCCTCATGTCATTCCACATCCGTAAGACCTTTATTTATCTTCAGGACACAAATTAAGATCTTTTTTATGAAGTCGGAGAGGTTTCTGCACCTCCATAGAGATCCAACTGAACTACCATTCCAAGGTCCAGAAAGGTAGGAAAAAGACATCATTAAAGAATGGCTTAACCTAAATTTTATGAAGCGACATGAGTGCTTTATTTGTGCAAAAAAACATAATTTACCACTTTATTTAGAAAAACACGAGAGCATCACGACGCATGATTGTTCAGACTCGCGTCAACTCAAGGCACATCCGCGAGTGTTCACGAGAGCATCACGACGCATGCATTTTGTGTTCACGCGAGAGCTGACGTTGTGTGTGGACATGCTTTGGATAATATTATTTTGAAAATGAAGTGGTGATTTATTTGTTTTTTGCATAAGCAAAGTACTGACGTCACTTCATAAAATTGAATTCAAGCCACTGGAGTCATGGAGTACTTTAATGATGTCATTTTCCTACCTTTCTGGACCTTGGAGTGGTAGTTGCGTTGGATCTCTATGGAGGGACAGAAAGCTTAGAGATTTCAGCAAAAATATCTTTTCAGATAAATTTGTGTTCAGAAGATGAACGAAGGTCTTACGGATGTGGAACGACACGAGGGTGAGTAATAAATAACAGAATTTTCATTTTTGGGTGAACTAACCCTTTAATTTTTTCATTCCGTGGTGGAAACAAGCATCCATAATTATTCTCTGTGATATATGAAGCTATGAAAGTAATAGCATGTTCTAGTACAACTCTCTATCTTCTGTCTTTTACTGTGTATGTGCGGGGGAGTTTTCCTTTTCGAATTATGGAAAGGCTTCACAGCAGGCAGCCCGAAAGGCCTCTAATGGGGGTAAATCTAGAGAGAATGACAGCAAAAGCGTTTTTGTGTGTGTTTATGATGCTTTTTAATGGCTTTGAGCGTCCGGCGAGCTGCTAGAGTTGTGTTTTCCATGCACGCCATGTCCCCATCTCCTAGTCCGCCCTCCCCTTTGGCCCTGTGGGATTTGGAAAAGCACTCTGTTGAGGGCTCATCAGCTGCCTGGCATTTGATCAATTCGGAGGTCCCTTTGTGCAGGTAACCCGCAGATAAAAGACATTGTTATCAACAGAGGATCGCAGGCAGATAGCAGTCTGAGAGAAAGAAAAGGAGAGGATGGGAGAGAGAGGCGGTGGGGGTGGAGAGGGAGACGGAGAGGGACAAGGAGAGTTGCGGATAATGAAAGAGGGAGTGACACGTTGGAGGTCAACACCTTGATATGAGCTGTTACAGCTGTCAGAGGTTTGAGAGTGAAAAGAGAAGGTGAGATAATGCCAATGGTCTGGTAAGTGGTAGGTTGTATAGAGAGAGTAATTATTATCACACAGGTGTAAAAGCAAAAGGTTTCCCGTTCAATCTCCATTGTATTTCAAGGATATAACTGTAACAACCTTGAAAATTATTTTTAATTTGATTGATTTATTTTGCTGTTAATGTTTTATTTTTGACTCTTTGTTCTAATGTAATATGAAGATTAGAAATGAGCCTGGAAGTCTTTTCTCTCTGGTCATTTCAAACCCTGCTCTGATATCATTTTACAATAGTGCTGATGAAAATTGTCCTCAGCTTAATTAAGAATGAATAGCTCTAATGGAACTTCACAGTTGCTTCCAATTAAAAAAAGAAAGTTTTATTATTCTAAAATGGCAGAGTTCCAAAGAGACCAGAGGTAAATAATAAGCTTATGACAAACAGCATATTGACACGACATCCTGCACACTTCGTTTGATCGTTTGATACGCACTGTGTCAAAGACAACTGAGGACAAGCAAACAGTGTGAGCTGTAATATAAAACACTAAACTATGACAGACACATAAAAATCCACATTCTGTGCTTTGTGTGTTATCACTGCATTCTTTCTATTCTCCTTTTTTTTTTGTGTGTGTTGAGGTCAGTTCTGTAGGTTTTGTGAAAAACAGGAAATACACAACAGAATGCTTCTGCTCTGCCCATCACACCCTGAAACTCCACGGCAGTGATGATGGATGAAAATGGCTGCAGATAAAAGAGTGGTTTAGAGAGAGAGAGAGAGAGAGAGAGAGAGAGGGAGACAGAGACATAGAAGCCTCCTTGCAGGGAGAGGTGGTCCGGGCAGAGCTGCCCTGCATGCGCTCTGTATTGTACAAGGCTGTGCTCTAATTGGACGAGCGCTTTTTGCATCATGGCTGAATCCCCAGATACTGAATTCTGCAGCCACAATCCACTGTGAGTTACTCCACCTGTACATTCAGCTTTCTGTCTCTTTCTCTTCCATCCTTCATTGTCTTCTTTTTTATTTGTTCCAAGTGAGAGCTTCCTTTCTACCTTCCTTCATTTGTTAACTCCTTCCTTCCTTCCTTTATTTATTTATCACTTTCCTTGCACTCTTCCATCCTTTTCTTTCTCTTTCTTTCTTTCTTTCTTTCTTTCTTTCTTTCTTTCTTTCTTTCTTTCTTTCTTTCTTTCTTTCTTTCTTTCTTTCTTTCTTTCTTTCTTTTGTTCATTCTTCTCATCCTTCATTCACTCTTTTCTTCCTCTCATCCCTTCTACCTTTCTTTCATTCATTCATTCATTCATTCATTCATTCATTCATTCATTCATTCATTCATTCATTCATTCATTCACTCACTCTTTTCTTTCTCTCTTCCTTATGCCACTTTTACTTTCCTTACATACATACATCCATCATTCCTTCCTTTTTGTTTATACTTTCTTTCTTTCTTTCTTTCTTTCTTTCTTTCTTTCTTTCTTTCTTTCTTTCTTTCTTTCTTTCTTTCTTTCTTTCTTTCTTTCTTTCTTTCTTTCTTTCTTTCTTTCTTTCTTCTCATCCTTCATTCACTCTTTTCTTCCTCTTTTTATTCTTCCTTCCTCCTTCTTTCCTTCACTGTTTTCTTCCTCTCATCCCTTCTACCTTTCTTCATTTACTCTTTTCTTTCTCATTCTTCCTTCCTTCCTTCCTTCATTTACTTTTTTCTTCCTTCCTTCATTCATTTGTTCAGTTTCCTCCCTCTCAGCTTCCTTCACTCTTTCCTTCCTCCTATGCTTCCCTTCTGTCTTCCTTTATTTGTTCACTCTTTACATCCACTTATCCATCCATCCTTCCTTCCTTTTGTTCATTCGTTCACTTTCCTTCCTCTCATCAGTCCTTCCTTCATTTGTTAATTCTTTCCATTCTTATTCCTTTGATACGTTTTGTCTCAATGTCTTTCCTCTGGTTTTTCTTATCCTGTGCTCAAATGGAAATATGTGTGTGTGGTCTATTGGAGGGGCAGGGCTATTCATGGCACAGTGACAGGGCCATCAGCTCAGCAAGACACATCCGGATTTGCAGTCCTCCACACATTCAAAACTATTACCAATGACCTTTTACTGTAGGAGAGACACCCCCCACCAAAAACAAACACACACACACACACACACAAACACAGAGATACACAGACATGCACACACTGCCCAGGCACTGTGTTCAGATTCACCATATATCAACTGCAAAGCAATGCTCAGAATTGCTTTTATGGCCAGAGGAGATGCTGGTTTATCAGGCTAACCAGCTGTTGGTTATCATAAGCTCAGTGCAGGTGGAGACTCTGAAATGGTAATGGCTGGACAGCTGTAGATGCCTTTCTCATCAGCGTTGGAAGTTTGGAAAAGTGACAGAGTTTATCACCTCCTGCCCAGCCCACACCCGCCACACACTGCTTGTGTGACACCGCCTGTCACAGCACTGTCCATCAAACAGGACTCACAACCCATGTAGAGTCACAGATTCCTCGTCCCAGGAGGCTCAGAGGCAAAATATCTGCTGGGTGATATATATCTCTGCTACCACCCTGTCCCCTCTGGCAACACAAACCTTTATTTAACCCACACACTTTGCTTTGCCTACTTTTTTTTTTTTTTTTGCAGCCATAGCGAATGCATGTTTTCAACAGGACAACTTTGCTTTGTGATGTATATCCCAGCTGCACACGGTGATCACAGCTTGCTCTCTTGTTTTTATCTCGCTTATATGATTATATCTATAACATAAAACTGTTTCAATAGGAGCACACCATCCCGGGTTTCTCTGTCATTAGTTCTCCCCTGCTTCATCCACGGAAAAAAGCAACTAATTTAGTCTGAAGAGTGCCGCACTCTTGCCGCTGTTGTTTAGTTGTGCATGTTGCGTGCTGGAGGACTGCATCAAGAGGTTTCGTTAAATGAGTAGATACAGATGCGCGATAAGTGTTGTTTGCATAGGTGGACGAGAGTGAGTTTGCTGTTGAGAGTCTTGGGCTTAGTAGGTCGGCTTTGGCTTAACCTTTTCAACGCGGTTAGATCAATTGGAAGAAATGTGTGAAAAGACTACATTTTAGTTCAGTGCACTCTAAAAAATGCTGGGTTGTTTCAACCCACATGTGGGTCAAATATGGACAAACTCAACCATTGGGTTTAAAAAATTAATTTAAAAATGGTTGCGTTTTTCCATTTTTGACCCAAACATGGGTTGAAACAACCCAGCATTTTTTTAGAGTGAGATTTTCAGGCCATCAGGTGGTGTTGTGATATGTGATATGTATGATATGTGATATATCTATGGCTGTAGAAGTTGCAGATACTCACATTCAGTTTCCCCCAATGTGGCATTTATTGACAAGCAATATAGTATAATACCAAAATATTATAGGTATAAAAGATATATTGTTCAAAATAAAGACATAGTCTTGGACACATTCCGATTGTCAAACTTTGTGGAATATGAACTAAACCAGTGACTATTCTGCTAGGAATGTCATCCATCCAAAACATGTCATCACATGTCATCTAAAAATGAAAATTACCCCATGATTTACTCACCCTCAAGCCATTATTTAACCCTTAAATGCATGACTGTTTCGCCAATCATTCGTACATAATCGGGTCTTTACCGAAAATTTATCGGGTCTATATCTAACACGGAAGGATCTCTACCTGTCGCGATAATATAAAACTCCTCTGTCATTAGAGTAACAATTACAGAAGAATAAAATAAATCATATTTTGTTACCTTTTGGAGCTGGAAAGGGCTCCGTTTGAGCAGATGTTTTATGCCGCAGATGTTTTATGCCATCATCTTTGTCCTTGTCAGAGCTCATTTCCCAGTAAATTCAGCAAATAATAGGCTAGTTTTAAGTTTGAGGTCACGAATATGATCCCATTTGCGATCTCAAACATATTCTCAAAACTATATAATTTTCCACATTTTCAAAATCAATATTTCGATCGTTCACAGCTTCACCAGATTCATCCAGTAACAGTAACATTCATATTTGATTGCGTTCAGTACTTGCTCTGCAGTAAATCGCTGAGCCATTTCATGTTTTGCTTATTCTTTTGTTTTTTTTTGTCTGAATGAATCGTCACTTCATCATTGCGTATCAGACATTGCCACCTTGTGAAATAAAGGTAAATTGCATTTATTCCGTCATCTAAGATTCATTTATTGTTGTGCAGAAAAAAATATATACATACACTGATACACACCTCGGGTTGTTAGTGACCCTATACAATTTTTACAAAAAATGAATACAAAAATAGGCATTCTTTTCTAATTTTATGCTTTTTTTTCTTTTTATATTCTTTATAATAAATTGATTGAGGAATACCAAGAAGGTTGATGTCTAACTTTAAAAAATGAATGAGGAGGAGGGTAGTGAATGACGTCCCGGGTCACTAAAGACCCGAGGTATGCATTTAAGGGTTAATGTAACTCCGATTGTGTTGGTATGAAAGAAGATAGTCATATATACCTAGGATGGCTGTAGGGTGATTAAATCATGGGGTAATTTTCATTTTTGGGTGAACTATCCCTTAAGGAAGAACTGACCTCATGCATCCATCAAAAAAGACAGAAATTATTGGGGTTAATGATAATTGAAAAAAATGTATCGGAAAAGGAATTTAGTTTTGAAAAAAGCTGTAGCATCATTTGTTTGCAGATGCAACTTGGGTTGATATTTTGTATCCGATAATGTATTGTCTGCAATAATATTGCAATTGCAGATGAGCTGATATTATCGAGTATGCACAGTTTCACTACGTGATGTAGCCTTCCATGGAGTTATAATGCAAAATTCGCTGTGCAACACAAAGCAGTTTTTTTTACCCGAATCAGGTGAGTCAATGATTCATTGGCTCGTTCATAAAGACTGTCACAAGTCACTAGTCGCCACCTACTGGCAATTTTTGTTCATATATATTTATTTTTTTACAGTGTCTGTGGGACCACTGTATCTTGTATATGGATGAAAAACTGTACTCTGCTGTTCTCATACTCAAACACACCCCTCGCCGATCTCCTCAGCACCAACCCGCTGTCGTCCCTATGACCTCTAAAGCTCCATCTCAGTTCCATCCCACCGCAGCTGAGCCGTTCTATCCAGTCTTCTCTACACTAGATCTAAAGAGAGCCACTCTCCACCACCAACAAAATGAAGCAATATAAATGATAATTTGTAATATTTCAACAGGGACTGGCTTGACTCTCACTTATGTAGATGAATAAAACATCATTGGTAGTGCTTATTGCCAATCTGAGGTGGCTATGAAATGAGAACATTTTAAACCAATGTTCTTTAAACACACTCTCTCAGTGTGCGCACTTTCTTCATTATATTTACATTTAGGTTTGCCAGGCAAATAGACCCCATTCTGCCGTCTGCTTATTGCATCCACCGCCGCTGTAGCTATATGATCAGTCAATGTTTAAAAGACACATTATGAAATGGATCATTTTCATAATTGTATTGTCTTATGCCCAGGCAGCTCACTTTCCCACCCACAATCCTCAGCCGGCAGCCTTCAGCACTGGACCATAAGCATCAATTTGCAAAGCTGTCACACAAATGCTTATCAGGCAATGCCCCGACCTTGGTCTTCTCATCCCTTAACAATTACAGATAACAAGATGAACACTAGAAATGAAAAGGCAGCAGCTCTGAGTGGGCCTAGATTGGAGCTGTGTATCACCAACTCCTCTTCACATTAACCTTGAGCTGATGATCTCATCGCGGCTTTTCTTTTCATGTTCTGAAGCAAAAACAAAATGCCTAAATTTTAGAGTCCAAGCAAACTGCGACGCCTTGGCAAGATTAATCACTTCTTCCAAATTTTGTTATGATGGTTTGGATCTATTTGATAGTGGGCCCTGCCAAGGAGTGCGTTTGTTGTAAGGCGTAAATATTTATGTGGGTGCAATAAATGTGACCTGTCTATGGCAGGATGAGGCTGTTCATGTAAACAGCCCTGTCGCTGCAGCATTACGTATGGCGGAGAGTGTAATCCTGTGTAAAAGTGTGTGCAGGCCTGTGATAATATTTTGATAGAGTCCATCAGTGGCGTGACTCCTTAAGCCTGATTTACGAAGGTGCTGTGCCGCAGATGCAGGGCAAAGAGAGAGAGAGAGAGAGAGGACTGGATGGAGGGAAGATGGAAAGGGTCGGAAATGTTTAAGCCGTAACATCCCCTCGTTTCCTGTTGAATGGAACCTGATAACTCCGGATCTAATTCCAGTTGGGTTTTTTCCCCTCTCTTGATTTACAAGGAAACGCAATACATCTTATTTATCACCACACATAGACACTACAACATTAACGATTGGGAAATGCCGCCCTTAGAGAACAAGGCAAACATGCGCACTGCATAACCACAGTACTAATGTATGCGTTCGCTCTTTATCTTCTCATTTCCTAGCCACAGCTATTGCCACTCCTGCAAAACATGTAGAAGCTCTAGTGTTTCTTTCATAAAAACCTCATAATGCAGTATCAAATTGAGGAGGAGAGAATGGGAGCAAGATTAGAGGAAAATCCCCAAATGTTTGATGTCTCAAGATGAGATAAAAAAAGAAGGAAAAAAAAAGAAAAAGAAACCAGCACTACAAAAAACTCCAAATGTTTGATGTTACCGCATCGTTCAGCCTATTGTGAGGTTTCAGGTTTTAGACATCTAGAGCAGTTAGAAAGGAATTTAAGAGGTGAACTGCATGTTCTACACAAGATGGCACTGCATCGCCTCGGTGAGAGAGATGACTGCTTCAGGCATGCGATCGTATCTGCAAGGGATCAGCTAAGGGGAAAGAAGTCGGCTTTGATGACTACAATGACTTTAAAGACACAATAACTAACTTCAACCATTTTATGCTACATTTATCAGTAATATCTTACTTTTACAGGCATTACCAAAGCATTGCAAAGAAAGCCATACCAAAAATGAAAATTCTTTCATCATTTACTCTTGTTACAAATCTCTATGACTTACTTTCTTCAGCTGAACATAAAGGAAGATGAGTAAATGACAGAATTTAATGATATTTTTGAATTATTAAAGATATTATTCAAAAAAAAAAAAAAAATCTGCTACAATCCAAAATGTTTTCTACTTTTACATGTAAATAATAATTAGGCAAACAAAATATAGTAGTGAAGATAAAGCTTGCATGCACATATAATATAACAGGATTCATGCCAGGGCTTAACAGGGTCACACTGACTCGCATGCAGGTCATGGTGTAATCAATAGTACGTAGGAGCTGTTAACGACTGAAAAGTTGCCTATAAGCTTCAAGCATGAAAATGTATGAACAATTAACAATTTCCATCTGTTCAGGGTGTTTGGCTGCCTTCAGCCAGAGACGCTGACACCCTACTGTGGATAAGTGGTTTGAAGAATGGATGGATAGATGGAATTAGCAATTTACTTTGTCAGTGTCACATTTTAACATAATTATGGGACTAATAACTTCCTTTGGCATTAATTTGTCCGGTTTATTTGACCCTGTGGTACATCCTCGGGCTTGGGTTACTTCAGTAATTCTTCGAAGTGTAAAATATCTTCCCATCTCTCTCTCTCTCTCAGTTGTTCTTCACTGTCTTTGAAACCCCCCACTGTTTTTTGCCCCATAACTGATATATTGCTCATAGAGTGTTGTTTTTGATGTCAAAAGCATTCATTTTATTCTGACTGTGATGCTATCTTTGGTAACTACAAGTCTTTCAGCAATGTTTGAAAAGACCAGAGACTGTTCTTGACCAGAAAAACATTAAGCGTCGCAGCTAAAAACGGCATGTTTTTTTTTTTTTTTTTCAAAACATATTTGGCCTTGACCAGCGTAGTTTAACAGACATCAAATAACAATGGCAGTTAGATCAGGTGAGATGAGCCCATGACCAGGAATATCAGAGAACAAAGACAAGGCCATGTTTTTGAGGTCAGTTTATTTAGTTGAGCGATGTTTTAGGATAGCGATCTGTCAGCTTTGTAGTTTTTACCTCGTCATGTGCTGAAAATAGGACACATGCTCTTGGCTTAAAACTCAACATGCAAAATGACATGTCCAAATAATGCACACTTCATATAATATGCGAAAACAACAACAGCTTATCTTATAATTTCCTCTTATAAGTCAAAACTCAGTAAAGTACACTTTCATTTTTGGTTAATTGTCCCAATTTAATAGGGCACAAAATAAAAACAAAACAATGCAATGCCTTGCATTACATAGTTACAGTATATCAGTTTAACTGCAGCAAATTTCGACACAATACTTCATAATATTCATACCCACTGACACAAATAATGGTTTTAGGCATGCATCAGTGCAGAAATAAAAGTCTAAAAAATATATTTAAATAAAAGTCTTGAGAAAAGTATATTAATTTATGCATTTGGCAGACGCTTTTATCTAAAGTGACCTACATTGCATTCAGGGTACACATTTTATCAGTCCTTGTTTTCCCAGGGAATCAAATCCATGACCTTGGCGTGGTTAGTGCCATGCTCTAGTGATTGAGCTCAAAAATGTTAATGTAAATGTAGGCTATACCCCTTGATTCATATGAGTTTAATCCCCTATTAAGTATTATTGAATTGTCTTGACAAAATTTACGAAGACCAATACCTCTTTTTTTTTTCTTATATATATATATATATATATTTTTTTTTTTTTTTTTTTTTTCTTACATTTCTCAGTTAAGTAAATTGTGGTGTTAGTTTCTATTTGAGAGTCACTCAGAGAGTTGATGTCTGCAACTTGCCCAAAACGGCCCATGGGTTTGAAAGATAATACACCTAAATGGAGAAAGTCAATCTGTCCCCTGCTTCACTTGTGGTGTTAAAGTGATTCTGTGGTGGATTTTTTAATGCTAGTTTGTTGGTGACACTCACACCGTTTAGTTCCGGTAACTCTTCATTTTTCATATTGGGTCATTTTGTCATTTGAACACATCGACTTTGTCTTTCCTGAAATTTTGCACTGTGGTTTGACTTGAAAATGCGAAAGCCAATTCTAGTAAGTACTGCAGGATAGTTCTGCAGCCTGTTTCGTAACTGATGTAGGTTACTTTTACTGTATCTGCCATATTAGAAACTCAGATTGGGCTTTTACCTATTAATTCAGCAAGGGCATTTCTGCATGGCTGATCTATTGCCCTGTGGAATTTACTGAGACACAATCTAATGAAAGTCATGATGAAGAGACAAGGCTCATATCCTTTTAAAACTAGATTATTATGGCTTTCTGTACTGCTGCTTGGTAAATGTTAGAGCCTAGCCCAGCAAAACTATTTGGAGAAGCTCCTAAACTGACATTTTTGTGTGCAGACTGAGAATGTTGCATTGTTCCTTTACCACATACAGTGATAATATATACATATGAACACACCAGAGGTCACAGTAACCGAATATTTTCCGTCATTGACTTATTTTTTTTTAGCGGTCACAGGAAAAATCTGAATGCTGTCCATCATTTTAACAGATTACACTAAAAGTGATCTATTGTAACTTTTAACTGTAATTCCCACCCCTGTCCAATTGGTGGCAAGTGCTCTCCAGTGTGGCAGCAGGGCCTCCAAAACAAAATTAAAACTGCCACGGGAAGTTGGCTGCATACAACAACTGACCACCAACCAGGGCTGAACTGGGGCTAAAACTCGGCCCTGGACAAATCCAGCCCATCCGGCTCACAAGTTCACCTGTGAATGTGTTGCTGGCGTTAGTGCCTTAAATTAGAGTACATAAATTAATAAATAAAATTTAATAAAACAAAAGATCTTATTGAATACGTGGCAATGCAGTTAACAAACAATGTTGCATTTTTGTCACATAGAAATGGACTTGACAGTAAAGCATTGATTTTGATGCTGTAAAGTAAATTTACTGCTATTAAATACTGTTATTATTTTGTTCCAATATCATTTTGTCATGTTGTTCCAAACCTGTATGTGAAACATAAAGATATTATGGAGAATATTGTAACAAAACCATTTTGGTTACCCTTGACTTCTACTGTATGGACCAAAAAAAATTATGTTCCACAGAAGAAATAAATTCATACAGGTTTGGAATAACATGATGGTGAGTAAATTATAACAATTTTTGGGTGAACATTTTTGGGTGAACTATCCCTTTAAGAACTTTAAGAACCCTAACATTTGCAATTAGTTAACACCTAATTTATATAAGACACTGATATTTATCTTTATATGAATTTTAATTGAAGTAAAAAAAAAAAAAAAAGGCCACTTCTTTTGGACAACTGTCAAGTCAGCAGTCTTCCCCATGATTGTGTAGCCTACAGAACTAGACTGAGAGACCATTTGAAGGCCTTTGCAGGTGTTTTGAGTTAATTAACTGATTAGAGTGTGGCACCAGGTGTCTTCAATGATTATTAATATCGAACCTTTTCACAATATTCAAATTTTCTGAGATACTGAATTTGGGATTTTCATTAGTTGTCAGTTATAATCATCAAAATGAGAAATAAACGTTTGAAATATATCAGTCTGTGTGTAATGAATGAATATAATATACAAGTTTCACTTTTTGAATGGAATTAGTGAAATAAATCAACTTTAAATCAAGAATAAATCAAGAAAGCTTTGTCTTTGTCCTGGGATCCAGGCTTTACAGCTAGTTTGTTCAATTAACTGTAGACTAGTATTAGTAATATGGTGGTCACAATTAAAACCATGCTTCACATTAGTCATTACTATGGTTATGATTTTTCAAAAAAAAAAAAAAAAACTAAACTATGGAATTTATAATAAAAAAAATACCCTAAACATGTAGAAACTACAAAAAACAATCTCTATAAAAGTGATTTATATTCTACAATATTTAATATAAGTAATAATATTAGCATTTATAACAAAAAGGCTACATTTCTGCCAAAACACCATATTTGTACAGTGTTAAATTACTAGGTGCTGAATTGACAAGCCTTTAACACTCTGAGGTCTGACGGTATCGCGGCGATACCACCGTGGTTTTTTTCTTATCAGTGTGAAAGAGACTCAAAATACTCTGTCAATGTTGCACATACAATTAAGAGTTATACACCATTTTAATCTGTGGAATATCTTCTTTTATTTGTGTACACTCAGAGTAAAAACACAATGTTGTGCTTTTTGTAAAATAAAGAAAACTAACATGATGCGTGATCTCTCGTCTCCCTCTGAACGAAGTCCAATCTGATAGTTCTTAGAAAATGAACTGTAACTTAGTGAATACTAATGACAAAAAAATTACACTTATGTCTAAAAAAATGTTAAGATGTCAGGTTTTAAATCATATAAGTCAAATCGAAAACAAACATGCTGTGTTTATGTAATCTGTATGAAAAGAGAACCATGTCAGAAGTCTGTGATTCAGCTCATTATCCGCTGTGTGTATTGCCGTTTTCCAATTTCCATTTTATATGGTCGTGGCTAATTTCAACTAGCATCACTACAGAACCTTTAATGTTCCCATATCACACGACCATTTAACACATTCTGTCAGGGCTGCGTTATCCTAATGGGCAACATGGGCTGCAGCCCAGGGCCCCGAACACTGGGGGACACGAGAATCCTCTTGCATTTTAAAACGCATCGTCGTCACACACACACCCAAAGAGTCAAAGGCGCAGCGGACACGCACGCAGGAATACAACCAGGGCAGAGTTTCCCAAAAGCATCGTAAGCTTAAGTTGATTGTAGCTCCATTGAAACCAGTGGAGCTACGATCAACTTAGGCTTACGATGCTTTTGGGAAACGCTACCCAGGACAGTGGCGTAGCGTCTGGGTATGCATGTGCATATGAGCCTGGGTGGATTGGTGGCCCACTAATACGGGCTTAACACCAAGGTATACTTTGGGCGTTCGCATCTTCCAGCAGCCAAATACTTTTAAAGGCTTCTGTGCGCGAGACAGAAGCCATGTGCATATGTTCATAAAAATGAAGTATAATAGAAATAATGTTGTCAATAACTTGCTAAAGCCTATCTTTGTTAAATGTTACTACTAAAATCATTAAGAAGCTGAATAAATGGACAAAGAATGGGTCCATTACCATGTCTTAACGATGATCTATTGTAAAAAAAATAAACAGCTTTGCTTTCGTTAGCCCACGGCAACGCGAAGGCTTAACGCGGCACTGCATTCTGTGTCAAATCTGAATGGATCTGTTTATCACTTTACAGCATGGCGAAAGCGCAGCACATGTTCATCAGCAATGTGTGGTTGACTGATCCCGCTCTGCTTTCGTGCGGGGCTGGCAGATACATCGGGTCGTGCTGCTTCGTCACACTTGCTTTTTGCAGTTTTGCATACACTTTAATTTAAAAACAACGGCTAATATCGGGGAGGTCTACCTCGCTTCGGCGATCGGGCCACTAGTCGACCGGCCCACCGTAAAAGTCCCGGTGCTCCTGATGGCCAGTACATGCCTGCCACAAATAACTTATAACAATAACTTTCAGATGCCATCTTTATTCTTTAGCTCAACTGTCACCGAATGGAAAGCACAGGATTGTGGGATAGGCTATCAAAGCAGCAACGAATATCTATGCTGCGTTCAAAAATCGATTAGATGAAGGTATCTCAGGAGACAGGAAGTGAATCTAACATTGGATTGGGACGTGCCTTGATGCCTTCCTACCTTGGAATGCATCCTCCAAAGGTATAATTTTTAAGCTTTCAGATGCAGCTGTTGCCTGTGGCAAATACGCAAAATCGAATGAAAATTGCTTCTGCTTTAGTCTCCCTTGATGCCTTTGATTAAGCAGAGGCGAGCATCCAGTTTATTTTGTAATACTGCATTGTTCATATTTGCCTGTTTAGGCACAAAGGTTGTGTTTTAGTGGCGTCCGCTGTCACTGCGAGGGAAAAATAAACATTCATCTGCTTCGTGTGGTGTTGAACATGAAAAGTGACACACATTTTCCATTCATCTGTTGTCTTCTTAAATAAATAAATGCATAACATAGCCTATATGCTTGTCCTGTAAATTCATGATTAAATTTGAAAATGTAAATGATAGCAAAAGCAGTTAAAAATCGTAATATCATTACAATACAAAAATTAAATTGATGGGTAATAAATAATGTTTAAGTGTGGGAGGAGCACATTCAGATAATCTAACAAATCAGTGTAAGAGGTGGCCTATAGAGAGCCGACTTACCTTGGTTCCACAACAGGTTTTTTTTTTTTTTCAGCATCACTTCTCCACCCCAACTCCTCAATCTTGATTATTCTTATCCCAGCCAACATCCGAGCTCGGAGCCCTCCCCTCGGACAGCAAACCATATACGCATATTCTATACTACATTAGTGTTGTCAAATTTTTTTTTTAAATATGACACTTTGAGCACTTGTTGAACAAATTTGTAAACACATCTGATTGGCCTTTGTATTCACATGCTCATCAGATATGTCTGTGATTGGCTACAATGATTAACACTTCAAAAACATGTTGTAGACATCACTGAGGCTCTTCACCAAGCCCTTACAGCGGACCGATCCACTGATAGATGCCCGCTTTCAAACGCTCCCATGCGTTGATCATTGTAGTCAATCACAGACATATCTGATGAGAGTGTTAAAACAAAGGCCAATCAGGTGTTTACGAATCTGCTCAACAGCGCTTAAAGTTGTATATTTAAAATTTCAGTACTGACTTGGTATCGCGGTCAGTACTTTTGACATCACCATACTATGAAAGTGCGCACTAGTGAATAGATTATGACAGAATTTGTATGACCTTGCCCATCAAAGTAACGGACAATGAGAAAGTCTAATGCGACGTATGCACAACAAACCTGGCTAAAGATTTATGCTTAGCTTTAATAGTTTTATAAATAAATCAATGAATGAGATTGTGTCTTCTCTTTTCCTGGTGTGCCGCATTAATTTTAGCATCACATTGTTGTAGAACCAGATACATTGTGTCCAATGTGGGTCAGTATTACAAATGGGATACGAGTCTTTATATACGTTGCGCCAGAATGTATCACTGAGATTTGGTTTTGCTGAACAGATTTAAAGCGTTCCATATGCATACAGAAACAATCTAGACAACAATAACATATGCCTGGCATTCTGAGGGCTAATGCTTTGTGTATTCCCCCCCCCTCCACTAAGTAGGTTTTAAGAGCCTTTAGTGAAATGAGTCTAACGCAGGCCTTTTAGAGCAACACACTCGCTTTGATCATTGCTTTCTCTTGTGTGTATGTTTGTGTGGGTGACTGCAATTCATTCGTTGCTGTATAGCTATAATTAAGCAGTTTGACTGTACGTATATTTTAAATTTGAAGGAGAAAAAGCAGTCTCATGGAAAAGATTAAATGGGAGACTTTTGGAAAGTCCCCAGCTCACTAAGTCTGTAAATGGGCTCTAGCTGTGCTCAGTAAAGTACTACAAAACACCCATAATTAATCCTCTATTCTGAGCTCCGTTTCTCAACTGTTAATAATGACGTACAAGAACAAAATTGTCCATACCGAGAACTAGTTATGCAGGAAAACATGTTTGCATCCAGACGCAAACATGTCTGAAAGCAACAGAGAGGAGAGGAAAGAATAGAATGAAATACTTGAAAGCCAGCAAAGCCAGGGAGACAAAGGAGTGCAACATAAAAAAGAATATGCCATAGAAAAGGTCAAATGTAGCAAAATCCTCCTGTCTAATCGGTTATCATCTTCTTTCATTCCAGATGTTCGGCTCCTGATGTGTTTTAATGAATTGCTGTGGTCTTTTATTCCTGTATCACCAGCACCGGTCAGTTACAATCAATCTCAACTGCAGAGAGAGGAAAATCTATCGACCTTTTCCTGTCACGTTTTTCAGATGCATGCAGGTTTTTTCAGCTGAAATATTTTAGCCTGTAGTCATGAGCTGGGTGGGTTTTATTGATTAAACATTAAAGGGCAAGAGAGGCTCTTGGCCTCCTCTCCATGTGGGGCAGCAGAGGGACTGACCTAAAATCCACTGATGTTTTTTCTGGATACCTCCAAAGCTCTGGTCCACGATCAAGTGCTCGCAGCCCTATAAACCCTGACTCTTTTCAGTGAGATCATCTGGGATACAGTTGTGCTGTGGGCCATCTCTCTGCTCAAAAACACCGCACAGGTCTGCAAATTAACACATTTAAGCTGTGCAGCTGGGCCAAGCGCTATTCGTTTGTGTTGCTTATAGGTCAAATTGCCGTGTTGGATGGTTTCATAATCCTCTGCAGTTTGAAATGGGGCCAATTTGAGCAATAGCGATGAAATGCATTGTTTTTTTTGGAAAATAACACTTTAGCAGACTATCTTTTGCAACCTTTCCGTGCATTCAAAATCAGTTTTGGCCACACATTTGAGAGCAATCTCATACCTGAAGAGTCTGCACTGGAAATGAAAAAAGACTTTATGTGATGAACATGCAAAACCGCAATCAGTACTTTTCAACATTGGATAGTGTGCATTTGCCACACTTTTGGAGAAATAGAGGTGCTAACCTCTGCTGTCTATCAGACTGCAGCCATATTTTTGGCTGTCACTTGGTAGATGCAATCAACCAACAGTTTTTCATCTAGTCACCTTCACAATTTCTGTCAAATCACAGCAGAGAATGGGAGCATGGGTAAAGGTTAGAGATCATTGTCTCTCATTATTTTTGTTCTTTCGCAAAAGTGCTGAACTAATTTGAAAACTTTGAAGTCTTCCTTAAGGGAAGCGGTTACTGTTTTCTCGATGTTATTATTGAAATGACCTACAGATGCACACCGGGGGGCTGAGTTTGTTGTGCAGTTTAACACACTAAATCGTCTGGGCTGTCACTCGGCATCTGTTCAATCGGAGGGAATTTGGTGCAGTGCGTATTCAAGTTTTCATCTGTTTAAAGCGGTTGTCTGAAGTGAAGTGGGCGTTCTACGGCACTACGGCTGCCGTCTCATCATCTGGGTGGATGTGGGACATGCTGGTAATGGTTGAGGAGATTTTCCCCAATCTCTCTCTAAAGCATTCTCAAAAAAAAAAAAAAAAAAAAAAAAAAGTGAAATTGTTCATAAAAAATTATTTTTGCTAAATGGAAATAGGACAAATATTAGGTAAGGGACCGTGTAAAAAGTCCACACATTGAATTTAAATGAACACACATTTTAATTGTTAACGATGGTCATACGTCACTTCATGACGACAGACGTAACACTACAAAAGGTGTTTGAAAAAAACCTATAGGGTCGTTTTTTTGGAGGAGGACGGTCTCATATTAAGACATTAAATGCAGACACTATAAGAGTTTTAAGATTAAATTGAAAGATCAAGTCTTAGACATTTTTAATGATGTATAGTTTAAGATAATAACCTTCTTTGGTCACACTTTAGATTAGGGCCCAATTCTCACTATCAAGTAACTATTAACTACAACTTTTGCCTCAATAAACCCCTAATTACTGCTTATTATTAGTTATTAGGTAGTTGTTAAGTTTAGGTATTGGGTAGGATTAAAGCAGAACTAAGTAACTTTTTTTTACCTTCATAAATAGTTTTCTAAGTCCTTACGATGGTTAATTGACGTGGTTGAGGCGAGCACTAACCCCCTCTGGCATGTCTGCGCCAGAAAACAGCACTTGCAAGTTGAGCTGCATCGACCCGACACAATCTCACGTTCACGTGAGAGTGACAAAATGCTTTACGGTAATTCAAAAGCAATGATTATATTATGACTTTATTAGACAATTTCGAAAATTACCCACCTCCATCGAGTGTACTGTATTTGCAAATTACCCACCTCCTCTTTCTTGTACTGTATTTGCAAAACTACTGCTCTGGTGAGCGTTGTAGTCGTTGTAGTCCAGAGATGCGCTTGGAGTATGTATGACAGTGTGATACACTGAAGGAAACTGTAGGGGGAGCTTCGCAAATCTTACTGAGTTCCGCTTTAAGGGATGTAGAATATTGTCATGCAGAATAAGGCATTAAAGGATTAGTTCACACAAAAATGGAAATAATGTCATTTATTACTCACCCTCATGCCATTCTACACCTGTAAGACCTTTGCTCATCTTCGGAACACGAATTAAGATATTTTTGATTAAATCCGATGGCTCAGCGAGGCCTGCATAGACAGCAATGGTAATTCGTCTCTCAAGATCCATAAAAGTACTAAAAACATATTTAAATCAGTTCATGTGAGTTCAGCGTTATGAATCTTTTGAGTCAAATCAGTGATTCGGATCGTGTATCAAACCGCCAAACTGCTGAAATTACGTGACTTTGATGCTCCGATCCACTGATTTGATTCGTAAAGCTCCGAAGCTTCAAGAAGCAGTGTTATGAAATCGGCCATCACTAGATATTGTTAAAAGTCGTTATTTTGTTTTTTTTGGTGCACAATAAATATTCTGATCTCTTTATAATATTAATATTGAACCACTGTACTCACATGAACTGATTTAAATATGTTTTTAGTACTTTTATGGATATTGAGAGAGGAAGTACCATTGTACCAAACTAACCCTTTAATATGTGCTTTATAAGTACTAATAAACAGCCAATATCCCCATTTTGTTTATATTAAAGCTAACAGTAACTTTGAACTAATGTAAACAACGCTACATGTGCTGGTGTCCTCCTACAGGTCAACAGGTTAATAATTGACTGCATTAGTTAACATGAACTAACAATGAAAAATATATAAAAATGTGTTTATTAATTTTACTTAATGTTAATTTCAACATTTACTACTATCAAAAGCTGTATCTGTTTATATTATTTTATGGATGTGAGCTAACATAAATTAACAATGTACAGTTATATTTTTAATAACTAACATTAACAAAGATTAATAAATACTGTAAGAAATGTCTTTCTCATTGTTAGTTCATGTTAGTTAATTTATTAAATAATGTTAACTAATGGAACCTTATTGTGAAGTGTTAGTATGCAGGGTTTTAACAAGGCAAAATAAGAGAAAACACCACGTTCTGCCTGAATCAGTCTCTGTATGCAGTGATATCACACACTATAAATTTAACGCGTGCAAAAGCGAGGAGTCTGTCGCATCAAATTGCATTTTGTACCGTTCCCCCTTTGATCATGTTAAACAGGGAGGTCCCTGGAGGAGCATTGCATGAGTTTACAGGGTACAGTGGTGTCGGAGAGGCATTGCTGCAGCTTAGTAACAGCAGACATGACAGCCATACGCTCCCACTGTACTGCTATAAATGTATGACACGCCACCGCCAGACTGTCCCCCCACCCCATCCTCCCTTCGCTTTTGATTAAAAAAGTACATCTGAGACATGCACACAAGCATGAAGAACGGCACAGCACATGGGAGATGTAGAAATTTTGATATGCATTTGTTATTAAGCACTGCAGCAATTTACGCTGGGTGGGAAAGGAGAGAATGGTTTCTGTGGTAACCTGCAAAATACAATTTAGTGGTCATTGAGTGCTCTGGGTCAGCTAGTTTTGGCAGTAATGAGCTTCAGGCTAACAGAGATAAATAAATATATAACTAGAATTCTACTCATTTTGCAGTGATCAAAACAGATGACCTATTTTCTCTTCTGGCCGGTTCTTTGATGAAGAACCCTGCACCATGGTTTTTCTTTTTCAGGTAAGCACGTGTAGACAAGCAGCTATACATTTTGAGAACAGACAAGTCATCAACAAACCCAAAATAAAAGAGAAAAAAGAACAAAAATCACTGCTAAGTTGTTTTGACTGAACTCATTAAAAATTGACTATATAGATGGATGCAATGGCATGGCTGCAGCGTTTAGAGAATATAAGTGATGAAGAGACTGCAAATTCATTTGACAAGTGTAAATATTCACA
Organism: Chanodichthys erythropterus; assembly: GCF_024489055.1. Taxonomy (NCBI): domain Eukaryota; kingdom Metazoa; phylum Chordata; class Actinopteri; order Cypriniformes; family Xenocyprididae; genus Chanodichthys; species Chanodichthys erythropterus. The sequence continues at coordinate 24,699,914 of NC_090231.1, read as the reverse complement.
GATAAACAAACCAACTGTAGAATACCTAAACAAGGACAGTGGCTCTGCCATACTGAACTAGTAATCTGCACATTTTAACTTCAAAAGAAGACACTTTCAAAGGATTATTGGTGACCTACAGGCTGTGGAGTGATAAAAATGTATTTTTCTGATTTAGTCATTTGTGATTTTGAATGAAGACCTGAGTGAGTTTTACTATATTTTGAGCAGATTTGTAATTTCCATAGAAAAGTATGCAGCATTACCTTGTTCTAATGACTCTTAAAAGGTCAAAGAGAGCAAAGCTTAATTTCCAGCTGCCTCGCCTACTGTGATATCCAACCATCAAGAGGAAACCCAGACTAAAAACTGAGAGAGCTCTGACACACATACAGTCGTTTCAACATTAATTCAGCATAGAGGTAAAAGACAGACTAAATGAAGATGTTAAACACTTTGACCCCTTGTTAATAAGTGTTCATTACACAAGGAAAATGGCCCATCTGTTCAAGGTTCTTGCGGAAGATAAGACGTAACGAATCCTCAAATAGCACATTTAACCTTCATAAATTCTAATACCGTACATAAATGTCTTATATAGTCACATCCCTCAGAATCATGGCGGCACTCAGCCACTTTCATAACCTCATATGCTAAACCGAATCACTCAAAGGTGAAGAAAAACATCAGTTTGTGGTGATGGGGTTGCAATGAAAGGTTGTGATGACAGAGCAGGTTTATTATTATTCATGTGACTGTAAAATCCCTCTTTTACTACTGAAAAAGCTCCTATTTGTAATGTAAATCTGGTCCACCTTCACTATTGCCTGCATATATCTATGTTGATGAGTTGCTCCATTGGGTCTTAAACTGTTTGAGATCAGCCAAGCTGACTTTGTGATCTCCATCCAGCCTCCTCGGGCGCTCCCCACTCCCAATGGCAGTGATTAACGAATACGCGATCATCTCCATCATTAGTCCTACCCCCCTCTGAGAATATGCCACAAGCAAACCAACCAGAACCTGAATGACCTGCTCTCTCCTCCCACTCCTCTGCCCTAGCTCCCAGTCAGACTCCTCCAGTTCATCCAAGACATCACCATCAGGGTAGCGACAGCAGACGGCCCGGCCTAGAGCCCATGATCCCTGCTGCACTGGGACTGAAGAAAAGTAAAAAAGGACACTATGAAGAGGGACCAGATAGAGTAACTAAGCTTAGTCACTAAAGACAGGCTGAACATTTATAGACAGTGAAAGAAAACTTTCATATCCCTCTGATATCCTAATAGGTATGCATGAAATATTTGTACCATTTTGGTTAATGGCTGATATTATCAGGGCCCGAGCACAGTTGGTGTGAGGACCCTATTGGAATTGCTCAGTTTCTTCTTATTCTTCTCTGAAATTAATCCCATTTTTGAGGGCCTAAACATGCTCAAAATCTCATAAAAAACAATTTATCTCCGATATGGGTTTCAGAATTGGGTGTGGCAAAATGGCTCGATAGCCCCACCTATACATTTTCAACGAAGTGCCCCTTATACAAGTTTCACGTACAAATATGAAATTCGGTACACACATCTAACAGCCCAATACCTAAAAAAAAGTCTCTTGGAGCAAAATCTGAAAACCAACATGAAGTCTGATGTTGAATTTTCTTGGCAAAATTTGTGCAATTTTTTCCATTTCCTGATGTTGTACTTTAACGAACTCTGCCAGGATTTTAATCAGATCAATGTCATATTTGGTCAGTCTAATCTAAAGGCCTTTGCGACGTTACATTGCGAAGATCTAGAGTTTTTGCTGAAGGGCGTGTCTGTGACGGACTGACAAAATTTGATGTTTCGACATGAAACAGGAAGTTGTTGTAACTCGGGTATATGTCCGATCTGCTCCAAAACATCTACATGGCAGTATTAAATTACAGTCATAGCGCCACCTGTGGGCAACAGGAAATTACATGTTTTACACTTTGATTAAATCCTCATTCAGATTTAACCAGAACCACATCATATTTGGTCAGTCTAATCTTAAGGACTTAGTGACGTTAAATTGCAAAGATCTTGAGTTTTCGTTGAAGGGCATGTCCGTGACGGACTGACAAAGTCTGTTATAACTCAGGCACACAGTGTCCGATCTGCCCCAAACTTCACATGCGTAATAAGAGTCCTTGCCTAAAGACATCCATATGCCAATATTCAGTTAGTCATAGTGACACCTGCTGGCAACAGGAAATGGCATGCTTTACAATGTAACTTACTCCCAGAAACACATTTCAATATGCCATGAAGTACCAAACATCCTAGAAACACGTTAAAGGGATAGTTCACCCAAAAATGAAAATTTGATGTTTATCTGCTTACCCCCAGGGCATCCAAGATGTAGGTGACTTTGTTTCTTCAGTAGAACACAAATGATGATTTTTTACACGAACCGTTGCGGTCTGTCAGTCTTATAATGCGAGTGAATGGTAACACAATCTATGAGTCACACACACATTGATGTCCTAAGACATGAAACGATCAGTTTGTGCAAGAAACCAAACATTATTTATATCATTTTTTACCTCTAATACACCACTATGTCCAACTGCGTTCAGCATTCGCTTAGTGAGGTCTGATCGTGCTCTGACAACGGCAGTGATGTCTCGTGCTTTACTTCAGTGAACTCAGTAAGATTTGCGAAGCTCCCCCTACAGTTTCCTTCAGTGAATCACACTGTCATACATACTCCAAGCGCAGCTCTGGACTACAATGACTACAACGCTCACCAGCGCAGTAGTTTTGCAAATACAGTACAAGAAATCTCGATGGAGGTGGGTAATTTTCGAAATTGTCTTATAAAGTCATAATATATACATTGTTTCTGAATTACCATAAAGCATTTTGTCACTCTCACGTGAACGTGAGATTGTGTCGGGTCGATGCAGCTCAACTTGCAAGTGCTGTATTCTGGCGTAGACGTGCCAGAGGGGATTAGTGCTCACCTCAAACACACCACTACAAGACAATTAACCATCGTAAGGACTTAGAAAACTATTTATGAAGGTAAAAAAAGTTACTTAGTTCTGCTTTAAATCATGCAACACTTGGCTAAGTGCTAATGTGTGCGATTAACACCACGAAAGAGGAAGTTGTTGTAACTCAGGCATACAATGTCTGATCTGCTCCAAACTTCACTTGTTTGATAACAGTCCTGGCCTGGAGACATCTACGGCAATATTCAGTTACAGTCAAAGCGCCACCTGTTGGCAGCAGGAAGTGTGGCACTTTGAAATGACTTTGCCATATTTACTTGCTTACATGCATGTCGCCCACTGTTTACTGTTTTCCTAAGGCCAATGGGTGGCGGTGAGCCTAGGTGCGAGGTCCCTTTCATCTCTGCTTGCAGCTTTAATTATTATTATTATTACTGACAATAAATATAATTATTATTTTGTATTGATATGATTTATAATAATAATAATTATTGTCAATAATAATTTTATTTATGTTGTCAGACAATATTGGATTGGATGTTTATTTCTCTTCTTTTTACTGCCTTAACTGTGCCATCATCTAAAGCCCACTTAAAGGTATGAATAAAACAGGAATCATTTTATGTTAATCATATTTATATATTATATGTTAATTTATTAAATAACACTGCAATCTTTTGCAAATTTCAATGAATATCAATTTGTCATACTGTACATTACAATGTAATTAATGCACTTAATTCACTTGTAGCATTTACAGCTTTTTAATGTTTGTATTTTTGTTTTTATTAGTTATTTATTGAAACAAAATTATATAGAATTTAATATTTGACATTTATTGGTCATTTCATCTCCTTATTAGCCACAATTTGTCATTTTGTGCATTTTGTGAACTGCGCTAAAACACCCCATTTCTCTACCACCACAAAACACTAGACCCTTTTATTATTTTATCTCACTTTTGCTGAAATGTTGTTTATCTGTTGCAGGCCAGCATAAAACATCCATATGATAGCGACACTTCAGGGTGGTTATAAACTTTTGCCTTCTTTTGCCATCTATAGGCATGTCTGAAAGCAATCTACTTGCGTCAGCCAAGAGAAAACATACCGTCACCCCTCGCTGGCCAAATAATTACGGACTTTGATTATTCCCATTTTTGTCTGGAGAGCATGTGGCCATTGCTAACAGGCGCACACGCATAAAGACTGGTGCCACTGATGCTCTCGGTTTCAGCTGTAATTGAACCAAATGGGAATCAGCAGTGCCATAGTTCACACACCGTCAGTGTTTACATGCTGATACACAAGAGACCGTCTCATTAGCGCCTCCTTCAAACGGCCCTACCAAAAAAAAAAAAAAAAAAACACACTAGGCCTGCGATGTTGAGATGTGTTGGACTTGGCTAAGGGATGTTCTTGGGGGATGAAAGCACATGTGGAATGCCAACAGCACTGAGGCAGCATTCTTTGGATTTATAGTCATCAATTGTGAGGAACCGATTGGTCATGAAGAAAAAATGGGGGAGTCTGTAAATTGGGCACTGAGCTTCAATAGACCATCTGCGAAAAGATTACAAACTGCTCCTGCATAAATAATGCTTGACAAACAAATTAGGACAGATATTGTAGCCGACAGTCCTGCAGCGGGGTCGTCTAGCCAATTTGTTGATTGAGTTCTTTTATGAGACGTTTCCAGGTTTTTTGCAAGAAATATTCATCTTGACATATCAGCTCTAAATATTAAACAAGGTTTATTGCATGTTGCTAAATGAACCAGTTTCAAAAATGTTAATGGAATGTCATAAAAGTTTCCATTTATCTTAGGTTTCTCTCATTTAGAACAGTCAAACCAAACATTATTCAGACATTTTTGATATATTTTTACTAGTGGGTGCAGGACACTATAGTTTATTTATGTAAGTGAGGATAGCAAAATAAACTGTGACATATTATACCCAAAAATTCTTCATACAGTGGACTACCAGTAAAATTGATAACAATTATTCAGACACTTTGACCTGACCATGTTTTGCTGAAATGTTATCTGACATAATTTTTCATAAAGATATATATATATTTTTTTCTGACACAGTTTAACTCTAAGATCTTGTGATATTTGATTACCATTTTTTTAAAATATAGTGAATAAACTGTATTAATGAATGAAATGTTCAAGGTGTCTGAATACATTTTGGTTTGACTGTATATAACACAATGTGCATTGCAGCAAACTTCAATTGTGATTCTGCAAGTCTGTTTCAATGTGAAAGAGCAGGCTGTTAAACACAAGACTGACTGTTTGCAAAAGGTTTGTTTTTGTGCTGTGGCACCACAGTGTTTCTTTCAAGGCCAATCACCATCTATCAGCGTTCATATTGATGTGGTCTAATTGTAGAGCACACTTGATCCTGATCTTTAAGAATCCCCGCAGGGGGAGTAAGCAAGGCCATTTGTTTCAGTGGTGCCTTCCCTCTAACAGGTCCACCTCTATGGAGGAGCCAGACGTGGTATTCAGAGATGCTTAAAGGACAAGACTGTGTGTTTTTGTGGAATAAAAATAGCATAGATGGTAATGAATGGTTTATGATTGCAGCTCTCTTTCTCTCTACATGAAGGCGATCTATAGATGATGGTAGATACAATAATCCCTTTTAAAGGATGTGGTACAGCCCTAAGGGGGCTTATTGTGTTTATTTAGCCTTCTTTTTGTCAGAGAGTTATCTGCCACAATGAGGAGGCTAGAAGTGTAATTCCTTCATGGCTTATAACATCTCAGTGAAATGACTTTTGTTTCTGTATGCTCTGCAATGCTTTCCCTGCAGCTAAATATGTGGAGATACATGGGTATCATCCACTACAAATGCAAATGCAAGTGTTTCTAAATAATTAAGAATTCTGAATGAGTGCAGTATTACAGCTATAACATACATTAATTGAATCGCTAAGATTAATTATACATCATGAGTTTATACTTCATTATGGATTATGTACCATCATTATGCAACTATCATTACAGTAATGAGACATCATTTCTTCATCTTTGCAAGTTTTGCAGTGCCTATATATATATATATATATATAATATATATTTATATATATATTTATATATACTTATTATTGTTTATTGTAGTTGTAAACATTAGTTGTTATTGTTGTTGTTGTTATTATGATTACACACATGACAACACAAAAGTTTTTACTTCATTATGTACCATCATTATGCAGCTGTCATTATAGTAATAAGACAATCATTACTGCAATGCCTAATATGAGAGAGATATTTTTATTTATTTATTTAATTTTTATTTTTGCCTGGCATGTATAAAGGAATTAATAATATTAATAATAATAATAACTGAAATGTATTATTATTATTATTCATGTACATTATTATTATTATTATACAATATTATACATATTGATACATAATGCATCATCTTTCTCATAGAACAATGAAACAGCAAGGTTATATACTGCTCATCAAAAGAAAAAAAAACTGCATCCTTGTTGTATGACATATACAGAGATGTTGGATTATGAACATCAGGCTAATGGTTTGGCCATCCTTTTATACCTTTGAGAATCAAAAAGACACTTGTTTGTTTTACTCTGGGAAGCCATCTTGCAAATGTCAAACTAAAACAGGAGGGAGTGCAGAAAAAAAAAAAAAATGTTGTTGAGCCTGGTAATTGGAGAGGAACAAGGCACTGCTTCACTGTCAATTCAGCAAGCCAGTCCCCAGACAGTAAAACAACATCCCTGACAGAGAACAATAAACACTTCTTGTGTAACAATTCGTAAACATGGGTCCTGAGGGTCATACTTTATTTTGAGGGCCTTTTTCTGCAGTCGTTGAACTGCTAATATAGACAGCAGGGTTCCTGGTGAAGCCTCCAGCCACAAGAAATAGACAAATCAACTCGTTCTATTCACCATTTCTCGGTCCATAGCAGTGATCACAGCAAATTTCCATTAATCACAAAGCCTTGTGCCTGCTAGACAAGAAAGATGAGTGAACAGAAAACACTCACCCACACTTCCGAGAGTGCTAAATTATACTTTGAAAAACAATACAACTATTTTGTTTCAGTTTTTTGTCTTTTTCATCAAAACCATACGTTTTGTGCAATTACTTTAATGGTATTAAAATTTCTGTCATTAGTTACTCACCCTCATGTTGTCCCAAACCTGTAAGACCTTCGGATCTTCGGAACACAAGTTATCCGAGGGTTGTCATAAGCAGTTGACGTAGTGAACGCAGTTCAGATTATCTGTGTTCTACGTCTGAACGCCGACTTATATTGGCCGGCTCCTGCGTCAGCATCACATGCATGCATGCGTCGTGCTGCTCACGTGTACAGCGTCGGCCAATACTGAGCCGACATTCGGACTGCACTGCATTCACTATGTAAACTGTATGACAACAGTTCAAATTGTTAAATAAAGTCCTTATTCTTGTTTTGTTTTTGCACACAAGAAGTATTCTCATCACTTCATAACAACAAGGTTGAACCACTGTAGTCATGTTGTAGTCACGTTGACTATTTTAATGTTGTCTTTACTACTTCTCTGTAGGTGCAATGACGTTGCTGCCTATATGTTGTTATGAAACCCTTGGATTTCATTAAAAATATCTTAATTTGTGCTTTAAAGATGAACAAAGGACTTATGGTTTTGGGACGACGTGATGGTGAGTACTTGACAGAAATGTAATTTTTGGGTGAACTAACCCTTTAATATGAACAAAACACAAGGTTCCTGCGTTATTCCAATCCCAGTATTTTTTTGTATTCATGCTGCAGCCTGCTGTTCTGTCACCTCACTCGAGGGCAAAGAGATGACAAGCCTTGCCACGATCACCTCCGTCCTTCATGTGAAAACGCAGCCCTACAAGTGTTTACCCAGACACTCCTGAATGCTTTCCATCACAAACTCTCTGACTCCAATCCATCAAGCCAACATTTAGACATCACCAAGTGTAGTTGGCAGGGCAGAGTCAGGGAAATTCAATAGGGGCTGTCCAATGGCTTGACATTCTCCTTAAAGGACAACACATTCAATCATTTCATGTAAATAAGAGGGGCCATTGATGCTGTATTTCATGTCCTTAGCGTTGTCGTGAGTGATGAATGCAGATTGCGCAGTGTTTTATCACATCAATATGATTTCCTCCCATCAAAACGAAGCCGCTTTATCCCCTGACACACATTGCTGGGAAGAGACACCACTGAAATCCACAATTAAGGTAATAAAACTTCATTTTAACCCAAAGCAAAATTACAAATGTTTCAGATGTGCCACCGCAGCAAGTCTATCTTCTGTTTTTTTATCAGAATTTTCAATTTTCTGTTTTTAAATGTGAATGGTGTCAGATTGTTTTTCTGATCCCCTAAATGCAGAATAGGGACTCATTCAGATAACAGCCGAGAAGAGGGCAAGGATTCACTAAATGCAGCCTCTAATTACTCATGAAATCCTTCGCTCAGCAATCCGCAGGCTTAGTTGCAGCAGTTCCGTCTTCACTTTCCGATTATGGCCTCTACTTTCCCTATGGGACCAATAGCAACTCCAACTCTATTAGGTCCGACAGCACTTACCAATATGAACTACTCAATAACAACAGGAGGAAACACAGCGTGCTCTGGTAGCAAAAAAGAAAGAAAGAAAAAAAACTCCAGTATTCTTTCTATTACTCATGTTCTCCTCTCTAATATGTCTGTGCTAGTATGAAGGCACCCCAGTGTAACACTTTGGATAATGATATGAGATGAATCAGTGCTTTACGACCCCTTCGGTCAGGTAAATCACACCACCCTTCACCTTTTTTTTTTTTTTTTTATTACTATATAATTCCTGTACTTCTGTACACACATCAATATCAGCTATGTGATTGGTGAGAGATGAATACGTTTAAATCACTGGTCTCCGAGGGATGGACAGTAACATATGGAAGTCGGTTTGAGCTGGAAAAAAGTTCATGTTGTGAAACCACTCTGTTGCTGTGGAAACTCGGAGCAAAGCCAGGGAGACCTTCCTGCAACTTTATATACTGCAACAACCAAGAGGCTGCTAGACTTGTGGACACACATGCATAACAAGCTGACAGCATCGCTGTCTGTGTCCGCCATGTTTAATTGATGCCTTGTCTGTGTGATAATAGAAAGCCAGACAGAGTGGACAGGTGCCATCTGAATCCTCTCCTGCCCGCAGTTTGCAAAATTCTCTGGGCTCAGGTGCTAATTTATGCTGCCACACCACTTTTCACCCTGACTGCACTATCAGAGACCCTAAGGCACTCTATGGGACAATCTCATTTACTGGTGAGAATATATAACATCACTCTTGCTCTACGCCTGCAAGTGAGGGGAGCACAATAAGGAGATTCTAGAATACTGTAGCACACGTCACAGCAACAGAATTCATGTCTCTATTAAAAATAAATCTCTATAAAAGAAGCTAAATTGTGTCAGATAAATTATTATATTATTAAAGGTGCTAAAGAGGATCTTTTCGTCGACTGAGAAACCAAAGACTGTTAGTGAGTTTTGTGAAATGAATGCATGCGTAAGAACAACCCCCTCCTTCACAGCTCATTTCGAGGGAACGCCTCCCAAAACTTGTGCACGAGTATAGGAACACGAGTGTTTATCACCGGCATGCGCTGTGTCGTGTTACGCTGCATTCATACAGGGCGTCAGCGTCAACACTTGACAGAGGGCGTGTCTGAAGCTTGTGTTGACGCGACCGTTATAGTGATTATAGCCAATCACATTACTTTCCGGTGTTGCACGAACACAGTTGGCTGCGACTGCTCTAAGGTATTTGCATAGGGCGATCGGATTGGATGACGCCTGCGCTGGCACTTGAAAAGTTGAGAAATCTTCAACTTCTGCTACTTGCAACGCGAGTGAAGCGACGCGACGGAACCCACAATTCAGTTTGGCATCGCATGATGTCAGTAAACGAGAAGCGTTGACGCTGACACCCCGTGTGAATGCAGCGTTAGTGGATTCATTATGTCGGACTCACCGCAGGTAATTCATAATCTGCAGTTGTTACTCTTGTCTCCTGACAAAAACATTGCATGCGGCGCCTGTGGAGTGTGGAAAGTTACTGGAGCGTGCAGCTGCCCACGTCTCGCACAAGGAACGTTACGGCAGTGATTGACAAGCCAGAGGGCCAATCGTTTACGCGATTGGCTGATGTTTTTATGGCTCTACCTCGTGCACAGATGATGTATATTAATATTATTCCTTTCAGTGCACCTAATAAATAGTCTTTTATCAGTTAGTAAAGACAGTTTCAAGTAATATTGCAAAAATGTATAAAACAAAACATCCTCTTTAGCAACTTTAAGACTTATTTTCAGAGAATATTACATTTGTTTTTCTTATCTCATTGATAGATTATCTTATTTTATGCATACACCACAACATTTTATTAGATTCATACTTGAAACAAGAACAAAAAAGAACAAATGATCAAAAGAAAAAGAGAAAAACAAAACCCAACAACAACTTGCAAATTTATTAAGAAAAATAAATCTTAGTATTAAAAACGAACCATAATATCTTCTGCAGTTTGGCTGCAATTTGGATTAAAGGTGCAGTTTTGCGCAATTTTGTTCATTGTTGAACGCTGTTGATATTTGAAATCAACCCAAACAAACACACCCTCTCTTCATTGCACCGCCCCCAAAATGCACAAAAACGCAATCCAAGAGTGGATGTCTCATTATAGCTGATGTGTAGCAAAATAAAGCTTTGTTAAAAATAAAGTGAAGATGACAAATGAACGACAAGGATGAACAAAAAATTTACATACACTACATGAGTATATAAATGCAAGAGTTTGTTTTTAGACCCCAACAGCACACACTCAAAACCAATGTTACTCAAGTATGGAGCAGAAACAACACAACCTCTGCGTCCATTTTCAGGCCTTGCCGCCTAGGTCTGTCCAGCTGGAAAGCTTTTCTAATATTAATGCGGGTCCTAAAGCTCTTGCCTGCTCATAATCATTCTTTTCCCAGACATATTCCTCTGACCTTTTCTCTTTGGTAATGTCTCTCAGCCATTTCTCTTTCTACAGTCTCAAATCTCTCTCTCACTTACTCTCTCTCCTCCCCTCCATCATGAGTGTACACGGCACCTACTGCTGATTGGCTACAAGTGTGTTGTGGTGCTCGGTCTAATACACTTTCAACAGAGTTTTTCCAGAAATCGCTTACTTCACCTTTAAATGTGTATGTGTGTTTTCAGTTTATGGAGATTTATAGCAGTAGTTGAAAGTTCAGTCATTGTTTACTCACCCTCATGTTGTTCCAAACCTGCATGACTTTGTCTTCTGTGGAACAGCAAGTATAAATTTAAATGAATAATGATTCAAATGTATGTTTTCACCTATGGTGGATACTTGAGGTGTATGTTGCAGGCACATAATGAATTCACTGGGAATCGAATCAATGACCTTGGCGATGCCTGACTATGCTGTACTGTTTGAGCTATATCAACAGAAGATTTCAGTTTGCTTCTTACCAGAACCTATAGTATGGCTTCAGAAAGCTAAGAATTTAGAACATGAATTGAATGTATAGTTTTATGAGATGTTTATAGTGCTTTTTGAAACATTTTTATCTATCCACCGCCACTGTATGGGAAGGAGTGCCCGGTACATAAAAAAAAATAAAAATAAATTGTCCTTATATGTTCAGCATAACATAATAAAGTTATATAGGTTTAGAAATACACGAAAGAGTGAGTAAATCTTTTTTTTTTTTCTTTTTTTTTTTTTCTAAATACAAATATCACTTCTATCTCTAGTTTGAGAATGTGGACAGTGAAACAGCATAGTTTTGGTAGAAACTAGTTAATTCCAGTGATGGAATATTAAGGTTTTGTGACTGTGAGACTTATACTCTTGAGTTGTTGTTGTTGTTGATGTTGTCTGGATGACAGTTGATAGCACTGTGAGCACTGGGACTTCCATTTATTATTAATGACCTGTGTGTCATGGCTGTCACTTCACATTGTTTTTGTGTTACCTCAAGGAAGAGCACACAATGATGCATTCACTCACACAAGGACTCAAACACACCTGTTTCCCAAACTGACCTCACAGCATTTTCTGGCTTCATTTTAGTAATGTGTGGGTTCTTTCAAGATGTGCCTTTCTGATCTGTAGAGGCAGAGTGACTGAAGGATGCTGGTTCAAAAGCTTTCCACACCATGTGGAGGCCAGACACTTTTCACAAAAAGATCATGTTTTCCACATATGAATCCACCAGCAGCTTGAAAGACAGATAAAGGAAGGGCAGAAAAAAAGACGTGCTATGAAATGACTTTTTAATTCAGATTCACCAGCAAAGGAGAAATTAGAATATTCTGCAATTAGATTGCCTCATGTTTGAATAGCACTTTAATCATTATACAGTTTTAAGAAAGATTTTGTTTTAACTATCACTCATGCTGAGCTTATGAACACGCTGTTGTCACTGAGCGCTGAAAGTTGCTCACTGTAACTCACTGTAATATTTGATTTTTAATCTTCAAAGTTGTGAATGGCCATTATAAGCTTTTTGTTGCTATGAACGCTGGCCTCCTGCGGTGCACAAATATATCTTGGGAATAAACTCTGCGTTTAGTATGCGAGACCAAATTAGCCTTACTGCTGAGAGAATCGATAATGCTAGCAGAGGGGATTAACTTATAAAAGTCAAGATGAGCAACCAGTGGCAGCTCTGAATGATTTTTTCTACTGAAATATTCCTTTCAGTTCACTGCATGAGCCGTTTAGAGCAATATCTAGGTGTCCAGGGTGAAAAGCAAATTGATAAAACACTATTACGACAAGCTTTATGAGGTGGTTGCACCCAAGTGATTAGAGAATGGTGGAGCAGTTAGGGGTCCAGATGAATGTCCAAAGGATGGAAATGTGCTTTGACTGTCATTTGTGCTTTCTAAAGTCTATTAGCCACTCTTAATCACAGTGCACTAGAACATTAGTTGATTGCCTGTGAAATTGCATTTATTCATGTTTGTAGCGCTACAATCAATTAGCTTTCACCATGTTGTAATGCCGTATGATATTGAGTGACTCGCATGCAAGATGCTTTGATCGATATACAACCAAACGTATTGGACTGAACTCCTGCGGCGAGACTACTGACACGTGATGGGCACATAAATGTTGTAATTCAATAATGGTGAGGCGACCTTTACTGTTATGTCTGGGTTTTAATCTGTGATATGCTGTTAATTATCTGGTTGGGGGACTAGCAATGATATCCTATTGTCTTCATGGCACAGGAAAGTGGACAACCTGGAAAAATGTTATCTTCACTGTAGCGAAGGTGGAGAGGGAAAAAATTATTTCCTGAAAATGAGCAGTGGAATCTAATTAGATTGAATGCTGCTGGAGTTGAGTTGTTGCAAAATGTGCTGCTTTTGAATAGAAAAAAAATTGGGGGTTGGCATGGAAGACAAGGTAGAGTTTGCGGTCAAGGAGAGACCAGACAAAAGCCCCTCATCAGGTAAATCAGGGCTGACTTTTATTTCTTCAGGTGACAAAGCTGGGTGGCCTTCTCAGGCCAGAGAACAGTAAAGCGTCCTGACAGAATGACTTGCAAGGGCGCACAGGGGGCGGGGGAATGGCGCGCTTTCAGCCTCTGCAGTGACACTTGAGAGTATGTGTGTGTGTGTGTGTCGGAGAGAGAGAGAGAATAAATGTTCAGCTCTAGCCCAAGAAAACTAATCTTAAAACTGTATTGAATAAAAATTATGCTAAATCCTATATTCTTTGAGTACACATTTTTACCAATGACATACAAGAGTGTCCAGAGGAAGGTCTTTTAATCACATGTGTCAAGTTCTTATAAATGTATTCATTTTATTTATGTTGATTTCATGTACTTTCACAGTGGCAGAAACTACAACTAAGGATCTTGGCATTACAGGTAAATATCAACAAGTCTTTCTTTTCCCAACGAGTCATTAAACAGAAAGCCACAACAGCTGGAACCACAACTAAGAAACTGGTAAGTATTAACAGGTAATTTCAGTCTCAGTTAAAAATGACAAATAAACAGAAGGCTTAACAGCATCCACAGAACAATTCCATGTAAGGGATGGGTAAAAACAGGAACTTAACTAAACAGATACAGATTAGGCTACGTTCACACTGTCAGTCCAAATCCAATTATTTGTGGATCTTTCGTTTTCCGGGATATCTGCATTGGTTTCTATCGCAATGACGATGAGTTGGTAGGTGTACGCCAAAAACAACAACAACAACTGCAGTATGGAGGGGTTTGCAATACAGATGTTGTCTTATTTACAACATGACATTGTGTAGCCGGCATGCTGGACTGTGTTATGATGAGGCAATGGTAAAAACGTAGGAGGCTGGTATTCGTGGCTTTATTCCATGCTGTCATCTCTGGTTTCAAAACACATCTCCGTTATGTTGTTATTCTGCTCGTCCGGCACTTTGCAACAACACAACCTTGTTTCTGCACTGAATTTCAGCATATTTCCTATAACAATGTCTGATGTTTATGTATTACGTGGCGTGAGAAAGTCACAAATTTGAATTTGAATAGGATTTCAAACCACAAATGAATGTAGCTCCAAATGGATTTGTAAAAATCGAATTTCATGCAATTTTTTTGGCAGTTCAGACATGATAAATCTAAACGGATTTCAATCGGATATGCACAAAAATCAGATTTGGACTGACATCTGAACATAGCCTTAGAGTCCTCCAGTAGGGAAGTATACAGGTAAATCCAACATGAGATAATTATAAGCAGTAAGACACAGAAAACAGGCAGATAAGAGTTTAGGATAGCAAAATAGTGAATCTATAGAAATCAGGCAGAGAACTAATGACTGTTAGAGTGATTACTTTATATCAGTCCAAATGCTCTGATAATGAGCGACAGGTGACTCACGTTACCACTTAGGCAGTGTTGCCAATTTAGGGATTTTGTCACTAGATTTAGTGACTTCCCCGCCCCCTTTGAAACTTTTTTCAAATGTTTAGGGACAAATCAAGCAACTTCTTGGACAGACCTTTTCTAGATTCTTATTTTGCCCACTGATCTATTCATATTTTTATAGATCAATGAATTTGCCATTATGACGTCATCTAGTGACATTTAGCTACCAGTTTTAGCTACTTTCAGTTGAAAGCAGTTGGCAACACTGCACTTAGGAGACTGAAACCCCAGTGAGTGAATGAGAAAGTGGATGTGAGAGTGCATGTGACAGGTTCATATATTTTTCGAAGGGTGAAATCTACCAAAATGTCATTAGTGTAATTCATATTATGGATTTGCCCAATTTTTAATTTCATGAGACGGTTTTTAAATTTTCATTAGTCATCATTATTTTATCATTATATTTCAAGAACTTATTTTGTAAGATGTACCCAGAAAAAAAAAAAAAAAAAAAACTTTTAAATGTTTGTATTTTTTTGTATTTATTGTACTTTTGTATGTTGAATCTGTATCTGCCCCTTCTGGAGTTTTTTTTTCTGGAAAAACTTGATAGTACAGTCAGCAATATATAATATGGGAACACACCATAGACTGTAAAAAAATATCGACGTAGTGTCCCTGACATCACCCGTTGATTTCTTGAAGTGAAAACATTTAAATGTATATGCTTTATCAACACAAATGATCACCTTGCACGTACTTCCGCTTATGTCCTACCCTTTCCTATTCTACTTACGGAAAAAACGGAACTGGCGCCACGTTCGTTGCGTAAGTTGAATAGGGAAGGCACATAGGACATACAGCGTAAGCTTTTTGAAGAATACGGAAAGCGGAAGGACATGCAAGGCGATCATTTGTGTTTATAAAGCATATGCATTTGTATTTTTGTAGAAAATGACAGATAATTTTGCTAGATAAGACCCTTATTCCTCGTCTGGTATTGTTTAAAGCCCTTTGAAGCTGCACCAAAACTTTAATTTTGAACTTCAACCCTTTGGAGAGACCATTGATTCTATAAGGAAAATAATCCACTATAAGGAAAATAATCCTGGAATGTTTTCATCAAAAACCGTAATTTCTTTTGGACTGACGAAAGAAAGACATGAACATCATGGATGACATGGGGGTAAGTAAATTATCAGGAAACTTTATTTGAAAGTGGACTAATCCTTTAAACTATGCCAGAGCGCGTACACACCTCACGCACTGGATGCCGTACGCAAGGCAGTTGGAAACAGTGGAGGTAAAAAATGATATAAATACTGTTCGGCTTTTTTTCACACAAACTGATCGTTTCATTCGGACATCTATGTGACGTTACGAGCCGCAGGGTTTAATTTGGATTTGTCTGTGCATGTTTTTTTGACTCTTATAGATGGAGTTCCCATTGACATGCATTATACGACTGACAGACTGCAACGGGTGGAGTCAAAAATCATATTTTGTGTTCTACTGAAGAAACACAGTCACCTACATCTTGGATGCCCTGGGGGTAAGCAGATAAACATAAAATTTCATGTTTGGGTGAACTATCCCTTTAAGACAAAGCATGTGCAAATTTATAAGTCAACACCATTGTTGAGTATTTTCTGCTTAAAACTGCAGTGAAAAACGGAGTGCACTGCGCTCATCCAATCAATGAGACTGACAATGCAAATTTGCAAATAAAGATGTTAACCCATGATTGAAAATTGTACATTGTTAAATGTCAGTTTATGAATACCCAGGATTAATTGTTAACCCACATTATGAACAATGCGAAAAGTGAAGGAAGATAAACCAGGATTTAATTTACCCGGGGTTTAGAATGACCCAGGGTTAACTATTTCAAGTGTGAAAAGCCCTATTGACTCATAGTTTTATGTATTACCTCCATTTGATAGCTTATAAAGAGGCTAAAGAGGCTACACAGACTAAAGAGAGCAAAGCTCTGTCTTCCTTTGTAACAAACAGTGGACCTTTCTTATAAAGCAATTTGCTCTATATGATATTTATATGTCACATGCTGCCCTGACTTCCTCTGAGGCACTGCAGGCCCACCAAAGAAACATGCAATTTTCTGGTGAAAGCCATGGTCTGAAATGTGTAAACATAGCTAAATTACATCCAGACTATATGATTTGCTTTGTTGGTTTGGTTGTTTGTTTGGAGTCCGGTAACCAAGCATGGCTTCATTAGGTGGTGGAAGCTGTGAGGTTTCGCCTCCCTTGTGCATTCTCCAGATGCCCGCTGATGGGCCACTGCTGGCAGAGGTGTTAGCATCGCATTTGCCTCCATCAGGGACACAAATATCACAGTATCAGTCACACTTCACTTCACATTAAGTCTGTCTAATTAAGGCCGAAAAAGGAGTTGTGGGAGTCAAGGCACACATGCAGACAGTGCTGCTTTCTTATTACTGCCTGTCAGTGACATTTTGTAAAACAACCCAGTCAGCAACTGCATGCCTCTTTTAGGCCATTTACATTTGTTTTTTACCACCATTTCCTCATTTCTATTCTTCTAATGTTTTAGCATTGTTCAAAAAAAAAAAAAAAAAAAAAACGCCCACTGTGGAGCAGAGTCCAATCCCTGACTTTTCGATTTATGTTTGAGAAAGCCGGCGGACCACAGGGGTTAATTAAAACCATAATTGGCGTTATTAAAGCCCTCTTCCCATTTCTCCTATCTTTCCGTTTTCTGACACTGCTTGCAGAACTCACTCTTTTTGGCATCTGGAGCTCCTATTAAAAGACGTGGGCTTGATACTCCTCCAGATGTTCCAGCTAATCATCTGTCCAAAAAGGAAACACTTTATAAGCATTCCAAATATTTACACACCCGAACACTTGCGGTGCAGGTTTTAGCCCCTTGGGTTGGACCCAAGCTCGCAGAATATGTGAAGTCTTAATACAGTCAGCCTTAACCACCTCTCAGAAGCAGATGCTCTTTTGTACGAGTGTGGTTGAAATACAGGAATTTTATTAGGTGTTTAACACAGCCGTAATCATGGCGCTTCTGAGCTTGCAGACTTCTGTGCCCCTGCCAGAACACGGCATCACCACTCCTCTGCCATCCTCGACCGAGAACACCCGAGGAGCTTAAAGTGATATAAATGTTTTTGAGTGACAGCGTAAATCTGTACGATGACAAATAACCTCCTTTGAAGTCAATGCCGCGTCCAATAGGATACGAGTTTTTGTATTATAAAAATGCCCCAATGGCTGAAAAAAGCACCGTACAATGTCAAAGTGACAATCTCAACTCTATAGCTATGAGAAGTGAGGGTGTTTGCCACGCTTATCTGAATAAGAACGTCACGCCCGCTTAAATCTGTATTCCGTGGCACGTCAATGAAGGTGGAAAAAATAGTGCGTAATAAAGTCAGTGCAAATGAACGTTTTTCGTGTCCAATGCATGCCGCAATACATCACAATTCCACAGCCGGCCCAGAGTAATATATAAACTAAGGAGGCTGTCTTGTTGCAAAAATGAAAATGTACTTCTAAGAAATGAGCAATTTCCCCATGGAAGAATTGAAAATTCAAAGGGACTGTCTGCGGGTGACCTGTCATCAATCATGACCGGCACGCTGGGGGCCTGGGAGAACGGCCGTCCATTGACAGGTGCTACCCGGTGCCTAATAACACACGGCAAACACACAGCAGTGTGGAGGGAAGGCAATAGGACTGTTAATTGCTCTGGCTCTGCTCTGGAATACTGAAAGCGGCTGGCTGGAGGCACGGGCCGCCCGTGGTCTCCCCTGCTCTCATTTCCCTGCCGGATCCTGCGGATGCCTTGCAGATTATGTGCCCAAACCAATTGCTTTCGGCCCTTCCAATACTTACTGAAGCAGGAGTCTCTGACATGTGACAATAAGAGATACTGGCAGTCTGAAAGCTGCAGCTCATTCTGTAGGTTAAATAGCCCTTTGGATGAGGCATTCTAGAAAGGGGTAGAATGCTTTTTAGAGGTGCTTCATTTCAGTCAGCTCAGGGTATTTGACTTTCTAGGTTTGTATCTTTATTTTGGTGAGATGAAACAAAAAAACGTCAGGGTGGTTCAATGCTTGATTGCAGCGTGGGTGTTTTTTTCTTTTATGGTGCATGAGAGAACAGTCTAAATGGTTGAATATCCCTCACCGCATAAGCCTTGTGCACATTTCCCATCAATAACTTCCTAAACCACACCATTTAAATCTTATGAACTGCTTTAAAGCCCTCATATGTGTGCTGCACCCAGATGTGTGCATTTCTCTCTCCTCATTTGTTTCATGCATTAATAGTGAAAAACTGCATTAATATTCCTGGAAGCTGAGCGCTTTTTTTTTTTTTTCCAGCTGAGGCATATTTCCATTTCAACTGTCATCTGGTGTGTATGAGCTTTTATTGATGTATGACTGTGTCAGGCTCTTCATTTTTGGAGTCAGTAAATGCAGATGCTCATAGGTTATAATGGGTCTTTGTTAGTGTGTTGCATTGCCTCTGTGTGTAGGTATGTGTGTGTGAGAGTAAAACAGAAAGGAGGAGAAAGATGGAGTGGATGTGAGGTAGCTCTCATTGAGTGTGAACCTCTCCACCATCTGCAGGCTGAACGTGTGGCTCCCTGTCGATGGCTCCTGATGAGGGCCAGATGTTCACTCTGGCTGCTGTGTGTTCCATTAGGAGCTTCAAGGCTAAACGTGTTACTCTCTCAAGCCTGTGGGTTTTGTTCAGTGTGGGTTCTTGTATAAGGGTGTGTGCCAGTATTCACACTTAATTCCATGACAGCCTGCTATTTGTTGTAATTTTTTCTGCAGCATTCCTCATTTTTGTTGTAGTCAAATAAGTAATTCATCATCTTCATTGCTGTCTTTTCTCTATTTTAGAGTTTGGGGACTGGCAATGCTGAAGTTGTTTTATCATTGATTGAGCAACCACAAATTTTACCAAGTGTCTTTTTACACTATGTGCAAATAGCATCCCTTGTTGGCAAATGCTATTTACACTAGCTCTGCCCACCAGTGTCTGGTTGGGCCACCGGTGTTAATTTTCACAACAAACTTTTATTTAGTTTTAGTCATAGTCTTTTGACTAAAATGGAATTTAGTTTTAGTAAAATTTTAGTCAACGGAAAATGTTTAAGTCTAGTTTTAATTTAGTTTAAAAAAATCTAATTTAGTTATATTGTAATGCATTAAGTAAGCATTACTCTAACAATACACAGATGCAATACACTGCTATACATCTGATATTATCCAAACTGTTTATGTTCACTTAAGACAGCCAACTATAGTTTACTTGCCAAAGCAAACAGTTTTTGACCGTTCAAGTGCAAAAACAAAAAGACACGAAAGAGAGATCAATTCAGTACTTGTCATTTCAATTCAGTTTTTGCTTTTAAATGTTTATATAGTTTTTTTTTTTTTTTTTTTCTGTTTTAGTTATTTTAGTACATCAGGTTAAGCTACAGCTTGGAAAGTAGATGAAATAAAATAAGTTTACATTTTTTTTTATATATTTATCTTTTATTTCAGTTAACATTTATTTCAAGTAATTTTTTTATGGTTTTAGGTTAAGTTAACTATAATAACCCTTATACTTGTAAAATATATAATGTGTCAAATAATGTTAGTCTTAGTCTTTCCTTCCTGTGACAGAAAAATCTTCTGTCCCGATATATTGCGCATCTCATGTATTCTAACTTACTCATGCTGTTCACTTTTCATAATCAAATAGATTACATTTAAAAATAACATTATAATAGGCCTATATAAACATAAATATTCTACTAAATAAAATTTTTTTTAATGGCTACCAACACGTATAGTAGAGTACAGAGAAATTTCATGTCCATTTCATTTATTTAACATATTTAATATTGGGGGCATCCAAGTTATTTGACTTTCTTTTTTTTCTTTAAAAAAAAAAAAAAAAAGAGTAAAACAATAGTTTCTTTCCCTGGTAATTAGTTACTTTTATAATAATGTAACTTAGTTATTAAGTCAGTTACTATTTGTAAGAATTACCTAGTAACTATAACTAATTACTTTTTTAATTGCGTGCACTGCATTTGACACACGACTCACAGAAAACAAAAGACAGAAAGATGCGCACCAATATCAAGTTCCCTTTCAAACTTGAACAAGCAATAACACATATAATTATGCCTGTTTTGTCGAGTATCTTCATAAGAGTAGTCTTAAAAGAGTTAAGTAAAGTCTTAAATGAACTTAAAGAGTTGTGAGAAAATGAGATGCGTGTCATGTTCGGCAGCGGCAGCTCTTAAAGTGACAGTAGCCTAATAAACCAGTTGCTGTGATGTCTGTCATTAATGTTAATCAAAGAACAAAGGCAACAGAGACAATTGCTTTAATAAGGCTTATGTTAAATGTATAATTTATGCAGTGAAGACTTTAATTTATATATTTCCTACCTGTCTAACAGGTAGGAAATATATATGGATACATTTATTTAGGGCCAGGCCACAGATAATTTTTTATTTTATCGTTTTTTTAAGTTGTTGCTTTAAGTTGTTTCTACATTAATTTGGAGAGTAACGGTAAAATTATTACAATATAAAAATATTAAAGAGGGGAGAAGAGTTATCAGGGGCCTCCAACATAAATTTTGCCCAGGGCCTCCAAATGTCTAGAACTGGCCCTGCAGATGATACAGTAGTTTACTATGAATTAAATAGAAATTAAATTAAGTTAAATAAACAAAGTTTTTATTTGTTGACGAAAATTAGAGTAGATTTTAGTCATAGTTTTAGTCATTCAAAACACATTTTTATTTAGTCATGTCTCATTCTTTTAACGTGATCAATGTGGGTTCGAATCCGCCTTTTGCTGAGCTCGCATTTATTTTCAATAAAAATGAAAATAAGATGGGAACGAGCGTTAAATAACATTAAAAGTGTTTATTGGATAGGGTTAAGGCAGCATCCATTTAAAGATTTTAATGAATATAATCATTTACACTCTATGATATTATATCCTGTTAATGTACGAAAATACAGAGGTGCAAATAGTATCTGCCAATATAAAGTATAAATGGCATGTAATTACTATTTACTATTATTGCACAAAAATTATACTTTTACATGGTGTAAACAGAATCTATCGTTATTTTCACCTAGTGTAAATAGCATATTGCTAAGAAAATGCTGCTGTTGTCACTTAGTGTAAATAGCATTTAGAGCTATTTGCACTTTGTGTAAATAGCATCTTTCGATAAGAAAATATGGTATTTTTGCACTTAGTGTAAATAGCATCTCTTAGCATCACTTAGTGCAAATAGCCGCTACCAAAATGTTATTATTATTATTATTGTTAACAACAACAACATGATCAGTGTCAACATGAACAGTGTCACATGATCCTTCAGAAATCATTCTGCTATGATGATTTGGTGCTCAAGAAACAATTCTTATTATCATCAGTGTTGAAAACAGTTGTGCTGCTTAATATTTTTGTGGAAACAAAGATACATTTACTTTGATGAAAAGTTGAAAAGAACAGCATTTGTTTGATATAGAAATCTTTTTGTTATATAAAAAAATCTTCACTGTCACTTTTAATGCATCCTTGCTGAATAAATGTATTATTTTAAAAAAACAAAAGCAAAACAAAAAAACAAAAAAACAAATTGGACACCAATCTTTTGAATTATAGAGTAAGTGACATTACTGAAACAAATCAAGGAAATACAAGTACAAGTGACCGGCTAATTATGGAAGTGTTTATGCACCAGAAAATTTGGGGAAAAAAAACAAAAAACACTGTGTATGTAATCTTAAGAGAATCAAGTTAACCACACAAGTGAGGCAGTAGAATTTGAAGAGTTGCTGTTTCCGTGCATTCAATTCTTTCACTCCACTGGTTGCTGTTAACACCTGACCTACCAGATTTCCCTTGTGTCCTCTTGATGTTTGTTAGTGGGTTGCTTACCAACACTCTGGAAATCTAAGCAATGTTCATTGATTAAAATGATGTTTACTGGTAACTGTAACAAGCTTTGCTTCTTGCTGTGTTAATGCATGGTGGTCTTTATCGCTGATAGTGGACCCTGCAGGGTGCTAGTATGAAATTAAGTGGAAGTTTATAAGACCACTGTGTCGATACAGGATTTGAGGATAAAGAGGGGGGAGGAACCTGTTCTTTGGCATACTGGCACATTCATTTTATAGTCTTCTCAATAAGCAAGCACTTATTGAGCAAAAATCTGTTTTATAAAATATTTATTTATTTATTTATTTTATCATAGTGATTTTGATGAAATGTAACTAAACCTACCTTCCTTGTGATAGCTACAGCTAGTTGCTGATTTTGCATTTGATGGGTGAATAAAAACCATGAAGACGAATGTAACCCCATGTGCATTTTCTATCAGGTGTGTAACCTGGTTTGGACCGAGGCTGTGGGTAATATCTTTGATGAAAACTATTTTCTTTGATTTTCTCCAAAGCTCTTTCTCCGCGTGACAGAGCAGGTCAACAACAGCTGCAGGGATTCTTCTTAATTATAAAAAAAACATGCTGTTTGAAGGGAGTGAAAAGAAAGAAAGAAAAATACTTTAGGTCTTGCCTGCAGTGCATACTGATATAATTTTCATAGTAATGAGTCCTGGATGGTATTCTCCACGGTAAAGGTGAAATTATAAAAGGATAAGTAGGGGAGGGCAGACAGTGCGAGGAGGGGAAGAGTCTTAATTAATCTTGCAGTTTGCTCAAAGAGTGAGGGTCACATAACACGCATCCAATAACAGATATATCTGAATTTTACTTGAAGGGTGGAAGAGGCTTGTCAGTTTTTAAGATTGCAAGTTGTTCTGCAAACATACAGAATTGTTTTGACAGCTCACTGAATCAATAACAATTTTCAGATAAAAGTAAAAATAAGACTGTATAGCCACTGTATAGATGAAATTACTGTTTACGAACAAATGTTCAGCGGTGACATTTCTGGGTTTATCTGACACTCTGGAAAAGGGCTATTTTAGATTAGCATTTCATTCACATTTAATAAAAAGTACTGTGTGTAAGGATGAAACACCCCATTTATAAAAGATTGTTGAAAATTTGGGCTTCCTTAGATTTCCATCAGGACTGCTGAATCCAGACAAACTCATGATTTACCACAAATTATGACTATAATAATTCACAGACCTTGGTAATCATGATGGCCTCTGCTCTTATACAAGACAATTTGCAATTCTACAAGGCACCACATATTTCCTGAAGTTACAGTTCATGAATTGTATCTTGTAAAGCACAACCAAAGTGAGAAATATATGGACAAATACATTTCTATTGATTATTTACAGTGGGTACTGAAAGTATTCAGACCCCCTTAAATATTTCACTCTTTGTTATATTGCAGCCATTTGCTAAAATCATTTAAGTTCATTTTTTTTCCTCATTAATGTACACACAGCACCCCATATTGACAGAAAAACACAGAATTGTTGAAATTTTTGCAGATTTCTTAAAAAAGAAAAACTGAAATATTAAATGGTCCTAAGTATTCAGACCATTTGCTCAGTATTTAGTAGAAGCACCCTTTTGATCTAATTCAGCCATGAGTCTTTTTGGGAAAGATGCAACAAGTTTTTCACACCTGGATTTGGGGATCCTCTGCCATTCCTCCTTGCAGATCCTCTCCAGTTCTGTCAGGTTGGATGGTAAACGTTGGTGGACAGCCATTTTTAGGTCTCTCCAGAGATGCTCAATTGGGTTTAAGTCAGGGCTCTGGCTGGGCCATTCAAGAACAGTCACAGAGTTGTTGTGAAGCCACTGTTATTTTAGCTGTGTGCTTAGAGTCATTGTCTTGTAGGAAGGTAAACCTTCGGCCCAGTCTGAGGTCCTGAGCACTCTGGAGAAGATTTTCGTCCATGATATCTCTGTACTTGGCCGCATTCATCTTTCCCTCGATTGCAACCAGTCGTCCTGTCCCTGCAGCTGAAAAACACCCCCACAGCATGAAGCTGCCACCACCATGCTTCACTGTTGGGACTGCATTGGACAGGTGATGTGCAGTGCCTGGTTTTCTCCACACATACCGCTTAGAATTAAGGCCAAAAAGTTCTATCTTGGTCTCATCAGACCAGAGAATCTTATTTCTCACCATCTTGGAGTCCTTCAGGCGGGCTTTCATATGTCTTGCACTGAGGAGATGCTTCCGTCGGGCCACTCTGCCATAAAGCCCCGACTGGTGGAGGGCTGCAGTGATGGTTGACTTTCTACAACTTTCTCCCATCTCTCGACTGCATCTCTGGAGCTCAGCCACATTGATCTTTGGGTTCTTCTTTACCTCTCTCACCAAGGCTCTACAATTCAGAGCACTAACTGCATGACATGGTGGCGCCGGTGCGATCACTTGCATTTAACTTAAAATACTGTCATTTTTGGTCATACAGATAAGAATAATCCAACATTTGAAACTGTAACTGTAAACTGTTTGCTTTTATTTCTGTAAACTCACAATGACAACAAAACGTTATGCTTTTGTAAAATAATGAAAATAACCTTTCTGCCATCTTTCTCTGTGAACTTGAGTGCGTCACAAAAATGAACCGAAACTCAGCATATACTTCTGTTTTTTCACGCCACATTGATAATCATTAAGTTTGCCTGTGAGCTGCTGCAAGCTTTATGTGTGTGTTTGAGCGCTAATTAGGCTATGTTTATATATAGGCGATTAAAGGCTCATTATTATGATATATATGGTTTTCACGTAAACGCACAGTTAGTGCGATTATTAAACTAATCGGCTAAATGAACGACTACTAGTCAACTAGAAAAATCTTTAGTTGAGGGCAGCCCAGCTAACTTCTATATGTCACATTTCTTAGGATTAAGAAATATTGTGTTATACGTTTAATTGTATGTATTCAACAACCTGTTACGCATCCCATAAATTAAAATACAGAAGTTTAATGAATTATTTCAGTAATTTTTTCACTAGTTGGAATTGGAAAGAAAATAAAGCGCATGTTCTTTTCTATACAGAGGTTATATATAACTACTCCTCCTCCTTACTATTATTAATAACTTAATTAAAAGTAAACACTGTTGCATTGTACTGTATAATGTTTAACAGATCATTAAAACTGTAGCATTGTTTATGTCCATCACTAAAACTGCTTGCCTAAAGAACTCATTAGTGTGGCTTCCGGTTGTGTCTTATAGCAGGATAATTTATTAATGATTTGAAAATGGGAAATTCTATTCTGTTCTTCCAATCAGGAAATTTGTGACGATACTTACCGAGGCAAAATGATTACTGTAAAGACTCATGAAAATGGGCACCTACAATTCAAACATATTTAATGTTTATATCAGTGCTGTGGATCTGATACACAGGAGATTCACAGACAGTACAGATTTAAGTTATTTTTTGCATCTTATCAGGCTTGAATAGTTTAATATCACTTGAATTAATGATAGTGATCATATGTCATAGGATGACGAAAAAAAGGACGCTGTGTTAATTGCATTTACTATTTTTAACACGTTAAACAAAACAAAATAATAATAATAATTTTAAAAAATGCATGCGTTAACTAGGGCTGGGGGATATATCGCATGTGATTGTCACGCACATTTTGTCAGTAAAGCCGGTTCCTTGATTACCGCTAAATCGCCATCACCTGCTTTCAAATGGAGCGGCATTTAATAGCCAGAGCCGTAGTTCACTGACAAGCCATGCAATACCGCGTTCATTATCGAAGGCCATACATCTGCGATATGAACGCGATATTGCGTGGCTTGTCAGTGAACTACGGCTCTGGCTATTAAATGCCGCTCCATTTGAAAGCAGGTGATGGCGATTTAGCGGTAATCAGGGAACCGGCTTTACTGACGAAATGCGCGTGACAATCACATGCAATATACCCCCCAGCCCTAGCGTTAACATGTTAATTTTGACAGCACAAATTTATATATTTAAACCAAACTGCCATAATCATCGGAATTGCAATCAAATATAAATTGGTAAATTACCAAATGCTTACAGTTGACCGTAATTCACCCTTTAGTGGATGTTATGCTGTGCATTGAGGGTTGAATTTTTCATTCATTAGAGTAGCTCTATAGTATGATTTTGTGCCTGCTGCAGTTAAAAACGGCCCTGAATTTATCATTGATCACATGGTTAGACAAATAATGGCTGATTAAGATTGTTGTCCGATCAATTGATGCACCCCTATATATTACCACGAAACTGACAACTTGTAATGGGTGTAGTGCTAAAGCATAAACAAGAGGCAAAAGAATTCCACATGCCATGATTAGTGCTAATATGATGCAGGTTTTGAATCTACTCCAGTTTTTGATCAAAGACTTTGATGTTAAAGCCTTTTCTTCAGAGAGATTTATGTGCAATTTCACATGAGTTCTATGACTCATTAGCTTAAATGCATTCAGAAGTGCTAAATTGCTAAAGAATTAAGCACAGAGCTTATACTCTCTGTTTTCAGTCTGATCGCCTTCAGGTCCGAGAACTCCTGCTATGAGAGAAGCATAATGAGGCAGGAGATATTTGATCGATGGGCTTAGTTTAATGTGAAAATGAAATGGTTTGGGCACTGTAGCTCTTCTTTATATATTGTATGCAGTGACATGCTGTAAATTGAAGTAGTGTGGTTATTCAGCTAGAGCAAGTATCATATACTGCGAGGATTCAGGGGAGCTATATGCCTTCACTGACATGAAACAGTATGTGCCTTAAACTGAGAATAGGAATCATAAGGGATTCAACAATATGATATTATCACATTATGTTTTTGTGTATTCCATAATAATTTTTTGACAGCAGTTCTTGAACTTGAAATATGACATGGCGTATAAATTGCATGTTTGCAATGCAATAAATAAAAACCTTGGTGTCCCCTCTTACTGTACAGTACACGATAAAACTCAAAGTACCAAATGCTTTGTGGATAAGTTTGCTATAGAAGAAATTAAAGTTTCAATATAAAGTTTCATGCTTTAATTTTAAAGCAGAAAAGTTACTGTAGCATGGCTAAACTATGATTCATATTGAAATTGTTCACTTTTTTTTATAGCATTAAAGGTTTCATATTGGCTCAATATGAAACATTTCTATCAGTTTAGACATGCTACCTCAGGATTTTTACACTACTGCTTTTTATGGAAGTACACAAGTTTAAAACCATTCATTGTGTTAATTAAAGAAAATATGTGAAATACACAATAATTAATAAAGAATAATATGTACAGGTGACAATAAATATATAAGAAAAGAGAAATTACATTTTGTTCTATTCCCCCTCCCTCACCGCCCTTAATTACACCTCAATTAATTATAAGGGAGATTTGGGCTGGTTGTCACATGGGAAAGTTGAGCAGTGGATTTGCATGTTGAGTTTTTTGAGTTTGAGTTGACTGTTTTAAATTGCAATGATATTGTGAATTCTGTCCTCCAAACTAAAATGCCAATATCAACATATTTTTAAAACAGCTCTTGGGTAAACTCAATAAACTCACACTTATTACAGTAATAATATTGTTAACTATTACAATTATGAGTAATTGTAATAGTCAACAATATTATTACTGTATATTTTAACCAAATTGTTGGACTGTGTTCTTAGGTCAAAGGTGTTTCAACCAAATCAATGGTTTGCTATGTGTTTTTGTTGTAGGTTTCGTTTCACTGGTCAGCATGATGAATAATATCATTCTTTGGGCAATAACTGCTAAAAAAAATTGTTTTAATATCCAGAGGCCCATTTTAGAAAAGAGGTTAAGTGAAAACGATGTGGGAAACTCTGGGTATTCCGTTTCAGAATGGGAGGTATAGGAAACCCTAGAAAACGGCGTAAGTCAAGCCCGTTTCTGAAATAAGGGTAACTTATAATCAGAGTCAGTTGCAATGGTAACTTCTGTGAACATGACCTGGTCAGGAGCTGGTTTCCTTTTGATAAACCCAGAGTTTCTTTCAGTCTCCTCATCCTTTTTAAAACATAAGCAGTTTTTAAATACTTCATTAATTCACGCTGCAAAAATGTTTTTCTCATTGAGTATTTTTGTTGTTATTGTTGTTGTTGTCTTATTTTAAGTACAAATATCTAAAAATTCTGAAATCAAGATGAAGATGCATTTTCTACATAAGAAAACATATACAAGATATTTAGTCTTGTTTTCTGTAAAATTATCTGCCAGTGGGATAAAAATCTTAATGCAAACAGAAAACAAGATTATTCAGTGTGTCCGTTTACTCTAAGTGCAAATTTACACTTGATTCGCCCACAAATGTCACACAAGGTTAAAAAAGATGAGCGTGATTAACTGGCTTCAGTTGTGTAGGCAGTAGCGTGTGAGGCGCGTAAGAGCTAACATGTGACTCGGTTTTGAATCCACCTTTTGCCCATCACATTTCACATCAGAAAAGCATTTATTTTCAATAAAAATGAAGAAAATGTTTTAAAAGTGGAAGTAAAGTGCCTAACGAGTGTTTAATAATGATACAAGTATTTATATTTTTAATAATTATAATTGTTTACACTCTATTATTGCATCCTGTTAATAGGATCCTGCGAATAGTATGTATCTGCCAATATAAAGTATAAATCGAATCTAGTTACTATTTACACTTATTGCAAAGAACTGCTACTTTTACATGGTAAATAGAATATCACTATTTTCACTATGGGCCTTATTGCATATGCATTTGTAGGAGTTTCCCTTTCAGATGCAAAATTTATGGGAGGAGAGTATTTCATTTATTTTATTTAAATGTGGATTATAAAGTTGTGTAGACTTGATTAGGATCCATTATTGATTGAATATTGTCATAATTACAGAAGCCTAGATAATGATTTTAAAAAAGCTACTTTGTAAATTTAAAAACATGTTTCTTGCATATTGTTTGTTTAATAAATTATAGTCACATTTAAATCTCTCTAGAAATAGATCTGGATTACTTAACATACAACATTACCTTCTACACTCTTGGTGGCTAATATTTCCGATGTGTACCCAAATCCTGCACTTAAGAGCAAATCAGGTGATGTTATTGCTTCTCTTTTGTTTTGCACTTTCTATTTGATCCTTATTACATGATAATTATTTTGATGAAGTAAATCTGAAACCATGAGGCACCAGACAGTTATCAGTAAAGCCTGTAGTGAGGATAATTTCTACCATCACAGCTTGCCATGGGTTGCTAAACTGAGATCAACTTTTCTCTCTCAAATTTTTGACTGGGAATATTCGAAAGAATAATATCTTGAGGTCAGGCTGACCGTACATTGGGGTGACCTGACCTTAGCTTGGTGCCAGCGGGCAGGCTCTTTAATAATACTCCTTTGAGTGGTTCTTTCCCTGTCGTGATTGCTCTGCTTTCAGTAAGAACACTTCACTTTTTTTTATGGCACTGTCAGAACCATGTACACGCTTGACCATGATCATGACCATAACCATATGTGCTGCAGTCAATGCACAGTAGAGAATACACTTGAAGATAAAGGATAATAATAGTAAAAAAAAAGGGCATATGTGTTACTTAACATAAAATTATTTTTTGTTCAAAAATGCTTCAAGTAATATAGGTCAAGAAAAGGGCAGAGCATAAACATCCTCACCCGTTTGACAGAAGCATTTCTCAAGACTACACAGAAGAGCAGAGCATTTCTGAGTCATCTGAAGCATCATAATGAATAAAAGACTGAATAAAATCAAAAGAAATGTCTGTAGTGTTGTAAGTCAAGCATGAAAGCGAGGATAAAATGTTCTGTTTAGAATGTTAATTGTGAGTTTGTAATCACGCCATAAATATTAATGTGCTCATTAGCAGGTGTCAGCCTCATCACACTCTTGTACGTTGCCG
This sequence comes from Chanodichthys erythropterus, assembly GCF_024489055.1. Classification (NCBI taxonomy): domain Eukaryota; kingdom Metazoa; phylum Chordata; class Actinopteri; order Cypriniformes; family Xenocyprididae; genus Chanodichthys; species Chanodichthys erythropterus. The sequence continues at coordinate 24,669,147 of NC_090231.1, read as the reverse complement.
AGTCTGCCGTGCCGTTTGATGAGCTTGTTAATGGAATCGAAACAAGTGGAATGAAAGGTTCTGAGGTTGACCAAATGTTTCTTGATGTTATTGCAGGACCACAGGACTGTTAAAAACTAGCTTTTGTGACAGACTTCCTCAGTAGTCTTCATTATGCTCTTAAGACGTGTCAGGAACCATTAACCCATTGCGACGAACTACAGAGAGCATGAACAGATCATCAGATGAGTTAAGAAACATCACCTTATCAGTCCCAATACTCCCGTGGCTCCGCCTGGGCTGCTCTCGGCTAGCATATTCATTCGTTTTATGATGAAACCTGTTGCAAATATGCATAAAAAAAGCACTTCATCTGAGCGAAGCAAAATGCAATTAAAGGCCTTCAATAATGAACATCTAATCTTATAATTACCTTTATTATAATAGTACTAAAGAAACGAATTTATAAGAAGGCCCAGTTCAAGGCACTGTACATTAAGCTGATATTATGCACAGCTCCTTATTTAAATCAAAAGGAGCAATTATGTCATAGAGTGATGACTCATTAACTCCTCTTTTGAAAGCCTCCCCAACATCAAATGTGAGATTCTGCTTTTATTCAAGGCCTCGTGCTCAAAATAGTCCCGTTACACTCAGAGAACATGTGACAGAGCCAGCTCTTGTCCCATTGAGTCAAGAAAATTTGCTATTCAGGAATCAAGAATCAGCTTGCAATATGAAAAAAAACCAAAAAAAACAATAGTCCTAAAGCTTCTTTCATGGATGCGTGGGAGAGGTATTGAAAATATGGCTATGTTTGGATTTTAGAAGAGGCTCATTACATTTTGCTTATCAAGAAGCAACCTCTGCCAGATACAAAAAAGAAAAAAAGCTAAACGGCACTAAATGATTTTCACCGTTTGCTTCCTCCTGCCTGATGACGTAACGTTTCTCCACATTTTCTCGGTTACCTTTATGAATGCAAATACATTCTGTTGTATTCAGTACACGCAATACATTTTTCGGCCTTTTCTAAGCACGGGTTTGCTAAACTTGTGATGCTGTTAACAAAACATTCAGAGTGAATTGATGTTGAAATCGAAAGGCCTAGAAAAAAAAACGTATTTGTGCAACATTTTAGTTTTCCCTGAATAGGGCCTGATGTGATGCCATCCTGTGCAACTGAACATTAAATTCCATCCCAATTCTACTAATTCATTTTTTTTTTCTCTCTGTTTGTGGGAGTCTGAGCTCCATGCAGAGCAAAAATCAATTTGCCATTTCGGATTGTCATATTCCCTCTCACCTACCCGCCTGCCCGCAATTATTGTCTCACAGCCACTTCTTGCTGAGAAAGGGTCCCCTGAGTGGCAATCCATTTTTTTATAAGCAGACATGCACAAGACCCTATGCACTGAAATGCACACGCACAGCTCCACTGGAGATTAGAGATGGCTTGTGGTGACCCTAGCTTATAAAAGATAGAGGTATAGAGGACAAGGGGTGGTAGACAGGGTGAGTTGGCTGGGTTCTTTCCTCACAGAGCATTTACAATGTGCGGAGGACGAGGGTCTGCACACTGCAGCACATACAAGTGTCATCTTGCACGCACCTACAATATTACACTAGTTGCGTTTTACTGGTGACAAGTGAAAATAAAAATGACAAATGGAAAAGATGCATTAAAAATCCTACCAAGAAGTCCCGTATGCTTTCCAAGGCTTTATTTATATGATCATAAAATGCAGTAAATAATATTGTAGAATATTATTACAATTTAAAATAACCGTTTTCTATTTTAATGTATTTTAAATATATATCATACATTGATACTTATTTTGCATACTGTAGGATTGGCACAAGGCTGTTTGGTAATGTTTTTAACAGGGTGAAACGTCATCATTTACTCCCCCTCAAGTTATTCCAAACCTGTATAATTTTTTTATTTATTTATTTTTTTGTTCTGTTGTACACAAAGGAAGATGTTTGGAAGAATGTTTGTAACCAAGCAGATCTTGCCCCCCGTTGACTACTATAGTAAGAAAAAATACTATGGTAGTCAAAGGGGGGTGAGATCTGCTTGGTTACAAAGACATTTATACAGGATTGAAACAACTTGAGGGGGGAGTAAATTATGACAGAATTTTCATTTTTGGGTAAACTATCACTTTAATGAATAGTCATTTTTATACCTTTCATTAACATTGAAATTCCATGCACATTTAGAATCTGGCTAATACGTGATACATTTGCCTGGTGTTAAATGAGTTTGCATTCTTTTTCATGAGCATTATGATTGGATCTCATTTTCTCTTTAATTACACAAATAGATACATACAAATGTTAGGCATGCATCACAGCATGCTTTTATAAGCATAGGCCTACTTCTCCTTCTGACTTTGTGTAGAAACGTCTCTATGACTTTCAAACTTCAAGACAAATGCAGCAGTGTTTATATAAGGGAAGGACATTTGTGCAAGAGATTGTGGCATACAGGGTTGATTATCCATCAATCCAAAACCAAATAGATGTTGCACATCGGTTAAACTGCAATTTACAGAATAGTTTTTACTACAACACAAAATTACTACTTTCAATATAGAAGAAATGCCAAAGCAACTAAATCTTATGATTAAATATAATTATGCTTGAAGAGCTTTAGACCAGCTGTTATTTAGTTTGTCTGCACTAATTTAAGGCTGTTTGACATAAAATGTTTCTGTTGGGTAACTAGTATAAGAAGCGCAAATTAAAATTAATTTATTTAAATAGTATTCTGACCATGTCTAGTTCAACAGCATAGACTGAACATGCAAAACTGCTCTTGTGGAGTGCTGGAATGAATTAAGCCCTGTCATGCCCAGAGGAGGTCTGACCACTACCTTCAGCACACACCATTCTTACAGTATGTGGAAATAGAGTGGCTGACAATTTAATTGTAATGTGGCTGTTTCAGAAATGGAGGAGAGTTGGATCCAAGTGCAGCAGACACATTTATTTAAACACAACAAGAGTAAATCCAGACCGAAACAAAATATTCCAGAACTGCAACACATGCACACACATAACATCCATCAAGGACAACACCAGACAAAGAAGATGGGAAACACTGGGGTTTTAATACACAGGGGGCTGGAACAAGGAACAGGTGAAAGTGATTAGTAGTTATGGAGATTCATGAGGGTAACTATGGAAACAAACCAGGGAGTAAGGAAACAAGAGGTGTGTTCTACTTGAAGCGGCACAAACAGATCGGTGTATGACATTAAATCAGAGCAAGAACGATTTAGAGAGCAGATGGTTCAGTATGCTTTTGAATCGCTCTCTGTGCAGCACAGCTTCAAGTCTAACAAAACCCAAAGTATAGTTCACTTTTTGCAGGTGTCGAACGCCTGTGTATGCATATGAGTCAAATGAAATATACTTTCCAAGACCGCGTGTTGGACTGTGTGCGTACACTAGCATATGCGTAAAAAATCAGTATACCCGGGCCTTTAGGCAAACACAGGAAGTAAAAAACAGGAACCAAATGTCAAAGAGTTCTAAGACACAAAACTGGAAACATTAACAAAATGATTTCTTTTTAGTTTTGTGGTAGCCATACAAACAGGTTGGTGGTATAATAATTTATCTCTCAGTACTAGTTCTATAATGTTTAAGTATTTCAGCAATGGTTAGATCTATGTGAATTATGTCTGATTTTTGTCATAATGTACAAGCTCAAAAAGTGACCTTTTACAAAAAATATAATTAGAGATATCAGTCATTTCAAAGAGAATGCGAGTTCACAGATAACTTAGCTGCCAAAGAGTCTTAACCTTTTTAAAAATGCAAAAACTTTGATAGTGCAAGCAAACCGGATGATGTACATTTGTCTCATTTCAGACATACTCGGATCCAAAGGTTTCTTTTTATCCGTGTTTTCATTTTATGCATGTCTTCCCTGTAACAGTATTTAAACCTGTTTCATGAAATTACCATCTGTGATGAATCTCTGCTTTGCATAAGTGCATTTGACTTCCTTGCCACTTACCAGTTTGACACCTTAATATCAAGTATTTTCACATCTGATTTTGCAGTCAACTGCAGGCATCATAACTTACATAAATTATTTTTATTTATACTGTATAACATTTTATTTGTGCTGTTATCATATTTATCACAGAATTTTGTAGATCCTGAGCACAATCACTTTTAATCTGAGCAATAATGTTTTTCTTAAATAAAGCAGATAACAGCATTTAATTTGAATAATTGATTTGACAAGAGAAATTCCCTGCATTCTGTAACATTCGTGTTTGTTGATTTAGCTATTATGGATACTTTGTCAGAAACATTACATTGTTTATGCTGTTTTTGAAAAGATATGAGAAAGAAATAATAAGGTAACCAAATAAGGTTTCTTTCCTATGACCAACAAGTTACTGTTTGTTGAAGCAATATTTGTTATATAAGATCATACAAACTTGATAAATATGATTAAAAGCTGTTTGTTTGGAGAGCCTACTGATTACTAGAAAACTCTTTGTTTCTTTTTTAATGTCCTACGAGTTGAACAAGCAAAGTCACAGCATCTTTTCACTACGTCGCAAAAGTTGCTCAACGTACTCTGGTAAACATATTTCTTTTTGATGAAATCTTATCAGCTTTCTGCCTTAGAATGACTGCTGAGGCTCTCAGATATTCAGACTCGTAACGTGAAATTGTTTTCCTTTTCGTGCTTATGTCTGTGATTCATGGATTCATCTGGTGCTTTTGATCACGATCGGTCTCAAGCACAAAGGATGGGAAGGGCAGCTAATAAACAGTGTGCTCAGAAGTCTACCTCAGGACCCCTGCTGACATCTGATAGCATGCGCTTATCATATCCTTGCTCTCTCCTCTCTCAATGACAGAGCTGATCTCTGCCAACTTTCTGCATACGGTCCCTGTCTTTCATTCCACCAGCAGCCCCTTATTTGAAATTCGGGATCCAGGCTTTAAATTTTATTAGCAGGCTTTATTAAAGCCACCTGTGGAAAAAAGGGAAAGGGAGAAAAGTGGAGATAAAAGAGGAGTGGCGAGAGAAAAGCGCTACATTAATTCATTGTCAGGAGAGTGCACAATGTGATTAAAAGAGAATGGAGAGATGGAGCGTCCACTGCTTCATTGTGCCAGTGCTCCGATATAATTGCCAATCAAATTCAGTCCTTTGTTATTCGCCACTCCAGCCCCCCGCAACCCGTCCCCCCCCCCAATATGTCAATCTCTGAACCTCGGCACATGCTCGCCGAGCCTGCAGCCGGAGGCGCTGATAAAATGGCTCCCTCGTTGCTTAACTCTTCAGCCATCAATAAAATGACACGGACAGCGCATTAGCATAGATCCCATTGTTAGCATAATGGAGTTTAGAAAATGAGGCTAACCTGCAGTTAGCATAGTGTCTCTCGGCTACATTGTGTCTTACAGCTGTTTCCTTTTGTTCTGCTCAAGCACCAGCACTGTCCGCAAAGAACGGGCAATTCAAATATTAATACTGTTAGTGTAATCCAGGCTGGTCAGACCCGAACTGTTGTGCAATTGCTGAGAGCTGAGAAGTGGAAGCCTTTAGCCTTTTGTAAAAGCACATTGAGTTATGTGACGATGCTCGTGAAAGCAGAAGCTGTGGCCGGTGTAATGGAAAAAGGGCTTCATTGATAAACCCATCAAAGGTCCTGAGTTGTGAAGTGACAGCCTGCTAAAGAGGGATCTGGACTGCGATAAGGGAATTTTATTCAAAAAATGGGATAATCTCTCCGCAGACCTGTCCCTCTGGGCAGGGGCACCTTTAGATAACCAGAGGCCCCTGGGCTACAGCATTACAGTAGGGACCCTTACCTCAAATAAAAATTGCAATACATAAACTTTCCAATTTGTGCTTGTGCATGAATAAATTCATATGACATGACTTTAGAAACATTGTTTAGAAACAAAAGTACTTGATTTACATTAGTAAAATCCAATTCTTGAAGATCTTTACTCTTGATAATTTGAGTGTCGAAATATTCTGTTCACACAGCAGCTTACAATAGCGTCTTGTATGCTGTCTGCATGAACATGTACAGGACTTATTGAAGTAATATCAAAGATGGCGATGTAAATAAATCTGTAAAGTCTTATCACATTTGAAACAACAAAAGTCGAAGTGCAAGTTCGTCCATCAAATTAGCTGACCGCTATAATAACTGAGAGGAACAGACCACAAAACTCATAGGAGCAGCTCCTGTGAGAATGGATCTCAACTGGATCAGATTACACACAGGTTATATCCCCATCTTTTTAAGTTACTGAAACCACATTCAATAAAGAGTTGCTCTCGCACTGTATGACATCACAGAAGACTAGTTCAGTTCACACAGCAGGATTTTGCTGAAAATGCAGTTGTAAATCCTGAAAATGTGTGAGTTTGGTTATGAAATGTGGTTTTCACTGCTATTAACTAAAATAATTATTTATAAAAATATATTTTCATGCAGCCAGTAGGCCCCTCCCCAGTATAGGCCCCTGGGCTTCAGCCTATGGAATCCCGTGCATTAACTCTCTCCTGTGTCTGGGTAATGCCCTGCTGAAAAATCCAGCTTTGCTTGTCACCAGTATAAGGTACTGTATGCTTTGGTACCAGATTAGGATGCTGGTTGCTGGTTTGCTGTTCTCCAGCATGGGATACTTGTGTGCTGATGGATCAGTATGTTGTCATTTGGATGTTGGTATGATCTCAGCAAGACTACAACAAACGATGCATGTTCAAAGGTTGTTAAAGTTTGTTAATTGGTGATTATTTTTCCCTTTGAATGGGTACTTGGCACTTGACTTTGGTTAAATTATTTGACTTGCAGCAATTGTTCAAAGTGTATGCTGTCACTCTTGTCTACAGTATGTCAAACTCATGACTGCAATAACATTATATTTATTATATATGTTCCCAAATATGCATGAAAGTCCTTAAGAAAACAACAATTTCCAGCTTTGAACTTTGAAGATAAGTGCAGAATTGTAGTTAGTTGCTACAGATGTTTAATATTTTGTCTCTAGACCCTAGTGAAAAAAAAAAAGCTAAAATGTATTTAAAAAATGTTTATATATATATATATATATATATATATATATATATATATATATATATATATATATATATATATATATATATATATATATATATATATAAATAATAAAATATGTGCTAGGTATACTACAAATACATTTACACATTTATGCGCGTAATATAAATATTATGCAATGGTACTTTTGGTATACTAAACTGGTAGGCCTGTTTTTTTTTTTTTTTTTTGCTAAAGTAGAACTATTGATTGCAAGTATACTTTAGGTACACTTTAAATATCTTGCTTTTTAAGACTGATATTATACAGAGATCATTCAATCCTTATTAATAGTGATATTAAAACACCTTTTAGGCATAATATTAAGAAATGTGCAGTGTTCAATAAGGAAATACTTCTCATAAAGTTTAATTATAATTTTATGTCAGTAAGTCATCTTAAGTGATATGTCAATAAATATGTTAATGGATTTGAAGTAACCTATACTTAGTATGAAACAAATGAATTTTACAAATATTTTTATATTTTGGTATAGGTTTTTTTTTTTCTTTTTTCCCTAGGGGAATAAACTGTGATTCATATTTTGCCAGCTTGACTTTTTTACTTCAGATGACTCTGCTGGTCCCTAAATTAGTCTTCACTTTCCTTTTGTGTCAAACTTCAGGGTCCCCCAAAACCTGTGGTTATCCCTGACCGCTTTCAGTCGTTCTTTCCCCAGGTGGCGCTACTGTTTATGTTCTTGATCTTCTTTTTGGTATCACTCTCGCTGTGCTGCTTTTTCCACAGATCCATGGATAGTCCAAGCAGCTTTCAATAACAGCAGTGGCAGTATAGAGCGTCTGTGAGGCCCCTGCAGGGGTACCTGCTGCGCCTGAGCCCTGAGGCGGAACATCAGAGCCAGCCTCAGTCAGCCAGAAAATGGAGACTGAGCCATATCAGTCCCTGCAACCAAGAGCAGATGATCTTTTTAAAGGAGTCCTTAAAAATTAACTGTGAAGGGATGTTAACTTCAGACGTTCAGATTTGCTGGTTTCTTTCTCTGCCCTGAGATGGTTTGCTGCCAGTTGATGTGTGGTGGGTATTGTTGATTATGGCAAGCCAGAGTATTCTCATACGCCTGGTCGGATGTCTGATTGCACTCTGACAGCAAAAACGCACTTCCTCGACTTTGGTATCATGGAAAACGTGCGTCATAAATGCGTGTTGTTGTGTACCAAAATGAGTTATTATAATCCAGTATAATTAAGTAAAAAACAAAACAAAAAAACAAAAACAGACAGAACCTTGAAAAACATAAAAAAGGCACTATGGCACTATAACCAATCAGAAAATTTACCACTCCTTTAAATAGTTATGATGTTGTTTTAATTTTTTTTTTTTTTTTTTTTTTTTTGAATATACAAATAAGAAATATATGATAAACATTTATTTGACTTTTGAACATGAAACTAAACCGCCAGTGGGTGGCAGCAAGTGACCATCTTAATGAGTGAGTCATTGAGTCATTTATTCAAATGATTCGTTCAAATGGCTGATTCATTCAAGAATAAGATGTTTATGAATGGGCCATTGAATCTTCGACTCAACCGATTTGTTTAAAATGCTGAAGTATTTAATAATGATACAGTTGAGTGTTGCTGTGAGATGATGGTACTGCTGTAATCTTTGTTTGGAACTACAACAAATCAGTCAGTATTGCACTCTAAAAATGCTGGGTTAAAAACAACCCAAGTTGGGTTGAAAATGAACAAACCCAGTTGTTTTAATCCGGCGAATGGGTTGTTTTAACCCAGTGGTTGTGTGAAATGTTTGCCTTGCCTGCTGGGTTATTTTATTTAACTCAACTATTGTGTAAAATTTACTCTATTGCTTGCTTAAAATGAACCCAAAATACAGTATGCTGGAAATGAACATTTATTAATATATTTAATAAATGAACATTTATTTCAGTTTTTTTTTTTTCTTTTTTTTTTTTTTTTAAAATCTCCAGGACACATTAAAGGTACAATCTGTGATATTTTTTTCCGCTAGAGGTCGCTAGAAGCCTATTCAAAACAAAGGCGTAGTTTGATGAAGCCAAGTTTTAGAGCGGAAACTTGGGACATGTAGTCTCCATCTCAACGGACGGTGCAAAAGAATAGGGATTGGAGTCTGGAAGAACTCATGTTCGTGGATGCGATTATTAACGTTACTGTAGTATGAAATAGAGCAGGACCGAGTGTTGCGGGAGCTGAACGAGGAGCTGGAGCGATTGATCTACACACGCCTCACGAGCAGCGGGACACAGTCGCCGGCGCCGCTTCCGCTTTTCCGGTCATGAGTTTACGGGAGCTGTCCTTGTCGACAGAACCAGCAGCAGATGGTAAACAGTAATTATGTTCCATAAATAATTAACACGTTACACATGCTAAAAAGGGAGCTGGCTCCCTTAAGTAACGAGCATGACCGATGGGCTACTAGAGGCCGTCAAATCATACTGAAAGTACCTGAGTGTGTAACGCTGGAACGTCTAAGTTATAGAACCTGACAAAAGTGGACGGCGAGGACCAGCCGGCCACCTCATAGATGTCTTTGATGGAGACACCACTAGACCAGGCCCACGAGGAGGCCATACCTCTAGTGGAGTGGGCTCGTACTCCTATGGAGCAATCAAGGCCCATAGATGAGTAACCTAGAGCGACAGCGTCCACTATCCAATGTGAGAGCCGCTGCTTTGTGACCGGAAGCCCTTTGGTGTGGCCGTCAAAGCACACAAAGAGCTGGTTAGACTGCTGAAATGGCTTTGACCGCTCAATGCAAGTCCTCAATGCTCTAACTGGGCAGAGTAAGTCCAGCTCACGCTCGTCCACTGAGGGAGGTAGCGCTTAGAGGGTAATGACCTGTGCTCTGTACGGAGTCGAGAGCACCTTAGGGACGTATCCATGACTGGGTTTCAGGATGACCTTTGAGTTGTTAGGTCCAAATTGGAGGCACACAGGGCTCACAGAGAGGGCCTGCAGGTCGCCTACATGAAGATCCCTTTGAGTGTGACATATCTCCAATATTGGTGCAGGGCCCTGAACAGCTGAAGCCTGAACAGCTCTGAGGACCAAAGTTGGCTCCTCCAGAGTTGGCCAGCAGGAGAACTTTGTGTTTGTCCTCCCTGATTCGTCTGATGACCTGAGGGATCAGATCGATCGGGGGAAAAGCATAGAGGAGGAGGCTGGGCCAGTCATGGACCAGCGCATCTCTGTCCTTCGAGAAGAAGGTTGGGTAATGAGAGTTGTCTTCTGAGGCGAAGAAGTCGACCTCTGCCCTCTCAAATATCTCCCAGATTCTGAGAACCATCTGGGTCAGCAAATCACACGTCAATGATGCACGTTTTTATGGCAAATCACACGCCGAGGATGCGTTTTTTTGCTGTCAAAATGCACGCTTTTGACATGTCAGTGTGCAATCAGACGTCCGACCAGGCGTATGTGAATACTTTGGCTTGCCACAGTTGATGTACTCCAAGCTGCTCTTCAAAAGAATGTATGTTTTCACAGCAAAAGTGGCCAATTAAGCTCAGGAGTTTCATCGTCATGCATCTGCAATTACTTTCTAGTGGTTGTGTAAAATAGCCATGTGGCGAGATAGATAAATGATACATTTTTTAAGTGGCCAAATCCACAGTGTGTGGCTGTGTGGACTGCGTCGCTCTCTATTAATATTTGAAAAGGCTCTAAGTGTGTTACGAGCATGTTTATAGTGGGGAAACAAGTGCGTGCGGTCTAATAGTACTTCCATATATTTTAAAAGATGGCCGTGTAGGTCTGAGTTCATTTGTGCATCTCTGAGTGTACATCAGTGAGCCAAATCACCTTCTTGTGTGATATTTCAGTACACACACACGCCTCCATTATTCAAGTCCTTTCATAATGTGTCATTCTCAACACGAGAAAAGCTATTTCCCCATGACTCATGGCTCCATCCCTCGCTGCAAACATCAAGCTGAGACTTTAATCAAAAGGCATTTCAGTAAACAAAACACCATCTCATCCTCACGCATGTCAAAGAAGAGACAGATTGCGCTCAAACTGAGAGAAAAAAATGTTGTCAGATAATTTTTATATTTGCTTGCTTTCCAAGTTTTTGAAATAAAGGACCATGTGATGTTGTTGTGTTACTTTTGTAGGTTACATAGATGCTCTTTGATGAGAGACAATAAATAAGGGATAAGATGTTTGCTACTTTGAGGACCAGTCACTCTATTATTTACATTGAAAACCACAAAGGCTTTAGGAAGTGAGTACAAGCAAAAATGAGAGGCTCAGGAGGAGGTTGATGGCTGACACCTCAGGGTACCCTCCTGGAACATCCCCATAATTCCCAGTTTTGACTGTCTGGAACATTTAAATCACTGTCAAACAATAACCGGGACATACGGATGGAGGAACATTCAAAAACGTGTCATTCAGTCTGAAGTGCGGTTTTGTGACAAGTTTTTTTTCACATCTTTATTTCTATGTAGCTCGTACTCTTCTATTAATATTTTGGGAGCACTTTCAGAACATTATCAAAACCACTTTTTTATTATGAAAGACCCAGATGGAAAGAACATAATGCTTCTCTGAGAAATCAGTTGCAAAGGGTCAAATTAATTTAGGTATAAAACCGTGGTAACTCAGCACCAGGTTAAATGGAGAGCAGGCTGCTGATAGTGTGAAAGGAAGCCAGAGAACAAAGATCAACAGTCTTTGTGACCTTCACTGTAGAGAGGTAAGCACAGGTACATTAAAGTTCTATTGCGAAGTTTTGTAGTTACATATGGTGTGATTGTACAACAACTGAAAATGCTTGAGTGCGTGTTTCATTTCAGTTCATTGGGAAGTTTTTCATTTCCCAACACAAAGATGCACATGTGTATAAGTTGTGTAAGTAATGTTATCTGTGGTGTATATATATCACAGATAACATACAGAGGATGATGGGAAATATAGTGTGGTCTGTCTCCTTTTAAACCAGCTCAATGAGAAGTGGCTATTTTTCATCAACAGTACCTAAAATGCATACAAAATGTCGAAAACATTCACAATTAAAACTTATTATGATCAGTAACAATTAAACAAATCTTTAATTGTCACTTTCCTGCTATGACTTGATGGGGCTGTTGATGTGCACTCAGTTAGTAAATAAAATCATTCTGACTCCAGCACACCACTATACTGCAAGATTTTCTATTCTTACTCTTGTAAGATTCTCCTGCAAATGTTGGCAAAAATGGCTAAATGATCTGTGAGAATTGTAATTATTATTTTACTGTTTTATTTTAGTTCATTTTTTATTAAATTATCTTAATATAGTAATTTAATATTTAAATTTTCTTTTAATTTTTTTCTTCAATTATAAAATTGTACAATCTTAATTTTTAAATAGAATATAGTTTTATTTTATAAAATATGAATGAACTGACTTCATTTAACCAAAAGGTTTGTCAGATAATTTGAGGATCACTTCCATTTAAAAGTTTGAGGTCAGTAAGATTTTTTTATTTGCAAGGATGCATTAAATTGATCAAATGATACATTATAACATTTTTTTTTCCTGTTTTAAATAAGTGTTGTTCTTTTATTTTTAATTCAGCAAAGAATCTTGAAAAAATGTATCACAAAGATACATAGCCTATATAACATATGCATATGTGACCCGATCTGGCAAAATGAGTCGGAAGTCGCAACGTTCTATTTTAAGATATGGGCCAATAATGTGGAAAAACAATGAAAAAATCGATTTTTTTAAGCTAATTTCAAAGAACAGACTTTCAAAAATAATCTCCCAAAGTTTCGTAGTCCAGATAATTGAGGAAAGGTATTTAAATGGCTATTAAATTTGACATGGTTTTACTAAATTCGCTGGAAATGAACTTCTCAACTCCTCTCGTCACTTATGAGCATTTCCCGGTATCCCCTGAAACGTCATTATCTCTGCTCTACAAATATGGTGTTACACGATGTACAGAACCAATCAAAAAGCTTAGAAATGAAAACACACTGACCTAAATGCTGATTTTTAACAATGGGAAGCCCCGTTTCGACTGACAGGCACGCGATCGGTCCAGCCATCCTCCGGTCAGACTAGCGCGCCTTATAAAATAAAACTGCCATTTGCATGTCTCTCTTTAAAAGCCAATAAAAATTTAATCCATATAGGTAGCACAAAAATTATTTTTGCATACAAAACCATAAGCTTTCATATCAAGCCTCCAACATGCTTCTGTTGCGTTGTTTTCACCCTCTAATGAGTATGAGTAATATGCGTTTTAGGGGTGTAACGATTCACTCGTTTTCTCGATGCATCGATTATAATTCCTGACGATGCATATGCATCGATCTTGACACATGTTTTTTGAATCGTGAATCGTTTATTTCGGTCGATAATCGATGTAAAATGTAAATAATCGGATTTATCGCGATTATATATTGATTCAGTGCTTTAAAATATATAAACATTACATTATTACATGCGCGATTTGATGGAGACGTTGTGCGCTGTCATTTTGCGCCTTCCCTCACAGCTCTCCTTCACAGACACGCGCTGCACTCTTTACCGCCTCTCAATAGATTGCGCTCGCGCTCAGTTCGTAGCCCACGTTTGAGCTCTCCTCAGGACGACCTGCTCAAGCCATTGATAAAGCTGCCAAGTCATTGCGCGGTCACTACTGTTGAAATAAAACGCTTTTATTGCGTGGAAAAAGTCGGAAATGGTTCATTGACATTACCTGAGCAGTTTCAAGGCGCATTTATTGCATGATCGGAGCAAACACATAATGTAAGTGTCTAAATGCATACGCACAGTTCAATGAATGATAAATGAAATGATTAACTTAATGTCATTAAACTGAATGTGCGAGGAAACTGCTGAAATAACTACAACACTGACATAAGAGCGCGCGGTTTATCAATCAGATACGCGTTAAAGTTGCGTTCGTTACTATAGCAACAGAACTATAGAAACCCAGCGCGTTTTCTTTCAGAAATACCATAAGGAAAATGTTCCATATAAAGGGAACAAAGATGGCTTTTATAACTATTCCGTGAAGAAAAGTTAGTTTAAGATTAGTTGGGAAAGTGCATGATAGTCTCTCCATGTAAGCATTATATGTTTTATGTACCTGGAACAGTTTAATAAGGTTGTGTAGCCTTTAACAATATCCTCCACTATATTTAACATGAACTAGGCCTAAAAATACTTTTAAAGCCTTTTTAAAGTTTAGTTTTATGTAAATTTCCACAAATGCCAATTTTTATAGGCTGTTAAAATAAAGTTATGTTGCATCACTGAGAACTAACATGAATCAACATTAACAACAGACAAAAGGGTTTTTCTGTTTGTTTGTTTGTTTTTGCCCTTACTCTCTGACTCCCTGAAGGCCGCTGTGTAATTCACACCCTGACTAAGACACATTGAGGGAAGCATTTCCCTATAAATGCATATTAAAAAGCAGAATCGAATCGAATTAATCGGATCGCATCAAATTTTAATGTGAATCGTCTCGAATCGAATCATTCTGAATTTGCAAAAATCGTTCTTGAATCGAATCGAACACCTATGAATCGTGAATCGAATTGAATCACTGTCTACCCAAAGATTCACAGCCCTAATGCGTTTACAACAAAAATAGCACAGCCGCTAACTGAATACAGGTATGTATATTTCACGTGCTCATTACTTCATGAAAAATGCACAGATCATAAAAATGGCACATCAATATTTAAAGCAGAATCTCAAGATTAAAATGAATCCAAAATCAATATAATATATTGCGTTGATCACAAGATATTACTCACGGAATGATTTAACATACTTGGCTAAAAACATGTCTCTCATCTCTCCGGGATGCAGTGTGTATCCAATGTTCCCGGACCCATCCATGTTCGTTTTCCAACGTGGAATAACAAAATAGATATCACTTTAAAGCTTAGAATCTCATCTTTTTAATGCATCTAACCATTTTAAAAAACTCCTAACGAGTGCTGAGAAGTGCCTCTAAACCGGAGTTTACCGCCCGTTGGCACCACCTGGCTGCGGAAAAAAATAACAGCAATTTTTCAAACTATTCTTTATGATATCACCACGAAATTTGAACCAGATGCAGCTCACATATAGGAGAGCATCACAAAAAAATATTTGTTTAGCAATCTTATTGTGTTCCTGAGTTATTCCATGTCAAATAAAAAAAAGAGAAATTATTTTGAAAAAAAGTATATATATATTTGTCTTTTATCAGCTGTTTCTCAGCAAGAAAATGTCCAAATGTAAAGTAATTTGTATTTTCTTAAAATTGTAAATGTTTTCTATCAAATGATACCTACCTTTTGACTCTCCTTGCTACAGTTTTGGAGTTATGTGTCTTTACATTTGTGTGTGTCGCTCAGGAAAAAAAAAAAAAAAAAAAAAATCTGAAAAAGCCTTCAGGTCTTAAAGTGTTAATTCAAATAAATACTTTCAAATAATTTGAGCTTCAGACTGGTTTAGCATTTATATATATAAAAATGTCTTTGGTCAAATTAAGCTGTAAAATAAATAGTTTATCCCTTTTAATGCAATGGATTTTGAAAGATGTCAAAAAAAAAAAAAAAAAAAAAAAAAAACGGACAAAAAACTTTAAAAGCGATTTTCTCAGGTTTTCAATTGGAAAAAGAGGGCAGACGACCATAATTCAAATGGGTATATCTTTAAAACCATTCAAGGTATGACTTTGACTAGGATATCATTTTAAAGCTTATTGTCTCATCTTTCCATTGATACCAAAATCTCAATTTTGAAATTTGGGTCACTGTGACTCATTTTGCTGGATCAGGTCACATATATATATATATATATAAAAATAAGAAATAATTCTTGAGGAGCAAATCAGCATATTAGAATGATTTCTGAAGGATCATGTGACACCAAAGACTGGAGTAATGATGCTGAAATTTCAGCTTTCCATCACAGGAATAAATTGCATTTTAAAATAAAGTAAAATAGAAAACGGTTATTTTTAAAACGTAATAATATTTCACAATATTTCATTACTGTGTTTTTGATCAAATAAATACAGCCTTATTTCAACATTAAAGCATCTTACCAGCCCCAAACATTTATCTTTTCTATCTCCTTAACACTTGAGGGAGCTATGAAGTTTAACACTCTTTAGTTTAGTGCAGGTGTGTCAAACTCATTTTAGGTTGAGGGCCGGATAGGAAAAAAAATATATGTGTGGGCCGAATTACCTTTTTTAAACCTAGTGCACTGACAGACACAATTAATATTAACCAAACAAACAACTTAATTTTAGTAATTTGCAAGAAAACTAGAAAAATACACTGCTCTTTGAAAATGGCATTTGTTTTTACAGTGAAATACTTTATTAAATAAAAGTATTATTAAATAAAAGTAAATAAAAATAATACTTTATTAAATAAAAGTAATATTAAATAAAAATAAAGTATTATTTTTATTTACTTTTATTTAATAATACTTTTTTTAATTGTTTTTTTTATTATTATTATTAGTGATGCACTGATTCAGATTTTTCATGGCCAAGTGCAATTTTTTTACAAGCAAATTTGCCAATTCTGTAGCATGAGCAGTTGTTGATTTAAATTGGATTATATAATTTCAAGATTTACAGCAAAAACAGCATGGTCTGACTATAGTTTTGTGAAATTATGATGCATATGACTATTGTAACAAAATAAAAATTGCAGACTGACTGAATGAAAATGCAAATTCACTCTCTGTCAGTAGGTGGCGCTTATGGAACAGCAGCAATATAGCGTTTCATTGGTTACCGCTGTACAATAAGCAGTGCTGTGCTTGAAAACATGCCCTCAAAATTTGTATGGAGATAAAGAGGAAAAGAAAATGCCTTCAAAACTTCTCTCTCAGTTCACTTCAGAGATACATTTATATAAACCTCAATATTTATATTTTTCTTCCTATATTTCGAACAGTGAGCTTGTGCCTGGTACAGTATTTTCCTAAGTGGGCGCATCTGTGTTCTCCTCTTTGCTTCTGTATTCAGCGTTTGCCTGTTTTAACATCCTGTTAACCGATGTCATAATGTTTCCACACAAATGACAGACTGGGAAATGATTGCAAAGCAGTTTGCTTGTAAGTCCAGAATAGAGTTTGGCCAAAATAAAATTAAAAACCATTAGGATTTATGGCTAGTGCCATACATCTCTCTTTTTTTTCAGTATTGTTTAATTCATTCCCCGGGCAAGATTGGACACCTTTGTGGGCCGTATTCGGTTTAGTGTGAATGTATCACAACTAATGACTGTGTTTAACTCCACTTTTAGACATACACTCGCAAACTTCCCTAAGCACTTCCCCTGGGGGGAATCTCTTCTGCCATTTTGAAGAGTGTTAAACTTCGTCAAGTGGGCAAGGGTATTTAGACAGACCCTCAACCCTCAACTTGTTGATTATATTGTTATCATTTTCGTTGAATTAGCTCCATTGAGGATTCCAAGTGATCAAGGGCTTAGGGCCTTTTATTTAAACACATTGCAACAGTTCCACCAGTAGTGGGCACTCGCGCAACATAAGCAATGACATACATCAGAGTGAACGAGATGGAGGGAAGTTAGCGAGGGAAGGGCATAAAAAATTGGACTAATATGCAGCCAATGTCCAGGCATAACAGAGAACACCTACTTTGAGGAAACTTGTGAAGTGTATGTATGTATGTATGTATTACGCAGTGTTTCAAGGTGCGTGCACCATCTACTGTACGCTTTACTGTTGTTGATACTGTTGACAGTGAAAGTGCTATAATCATAGGCTTGACAGGTTTTATCTTCCCATCAGACCAGGTCCATTTCTGCAGCTTGTTTTAGTGCAGCATGTGGTAGATGGAGCAGAGCGGTGTCAGAGTTAACCCTCTTACATGTTGGACCTGCTAGAATTCCTAGCAAATAAAAATTGCTCGTTTTTTCTCATAGACCTAAAAGAGCAAGTGCTAAATCTTCAAAGACAGAAATCGCAAAATCTCTCTGGAGTGGGAAGCTCTGACAAGATGGCAGAATGTTCACAGCGTTTGAAAGAAAGCGAGATAACCGTCAATGTCATATTTAGTATGAAATGCATGCCATCTCTTTAACAGTCTGCTGATCTTGGCCTTGACGCATGCAGACTCTCATCTCCTCTCTTAAGCCACAAGTGACATAAAAGTAAACTAATGAGATCATTTGAGCAGAGATCACACAACACACTGTTTGTTAGATTAATCTGAGATAATTCATAAGTTTGCCAATAGCCAAAGATTAAGACATAAAAAGAAAGCAGTCTTCCCGTTTCAGAGAAGTACGTGGTGGAAAGAAAAATAAAGGTAGAGTTGATGCTCATGCAGGAAAAATAATGAGGATTAGAAGACATGACTCCTGCATGCTGGACTATGCAGTGCCGATAGTATTGCCAAACATGAGAAGAAAGCCCCCATACTGAGTCTTCAATGCACTCGCTCTCAGCACTTCATTACCTAGCAGGCAATTGGAACAGAAAATGAAAGAATAAAACGTCTCACCTACACATGCACATGCTGTTTGCCTTTATATTCATGTCTGTCTGCCAAGGATCAAGAACACTGAGGGCATTAAACCTGGGAGAGCATGCTAAACACATATCACACAGAAGCCATGACACATTTGCTTGCCAAATATAAAATATCCTCATCTCCGTCCATGTTAATGTCGCACATTTTTACTCATTTTTGTTTCCAAAACTGCAAACTGACAGTAGTTTCTTTTATTTTTATGGAAAGAAATGAAAAGTGGCAGTATCCTGTGACATTCAGTGCATGTACATGCACTTTAAATGTTTGATTTCAATCAAACTAAATCATGTCATGTACATGTTTTAATCTGCAATTACACAGTCAGATTTTGTGTGTGTGTGTGTGTGCGTGTGTTTACATTTGTATAATGACATGGGTATGACATAAGTATTGCAAGGAGAGGGTGACTTATGAGGACATTACCCCATGTCCCCATTTTTCAAAAGGCTTATAAATCATACAGAATGAGTTTTTGTGAGAAAGTAAAAATGTGCAGTTTCCTGTGATGGTTAGGTTTAGGTGTAGGGTTGGTGTAGGGCGATAAAATACGGTTTGTACAGTATAAAAACCATTACGCCTATGGAATGTCCCCACAATTCACACAAACGTGTGTGTGTGTGTGTTCGAGTTACAGTCTTTGACTAAGTATACATGACACAATGTGTAATCAAATATTTGAAGGATTAAATAAATGTCACTTCTGTTTTTCAGAGCAAACACACAATACTCAGGCCAAGTGTAACTCTATTAACATATATACATGGTGAACGAATCCAAGCTACAAACAGGCCATTAGCCCAACCTCACACACAGACACACACACACACTTAAAGGCTGTAGCTCATGGGTAACTGCCCTTGTGAAAAAGACTTTAGCATACTTTTAAGGAGTATTTGTTATGGAAATTATATACTTTAAAATCATAGACTTAATTGCATACTGAATGTATAATGTTTTCTGGCACTAATTAGATTTAAATCATTAATGATCATTTTGATCCCCTTTATTAGTACATCATATGTAATTTCATGATTATATTTTCTTTGAGATATGGTTAAAGTGTATTTCCGAATGTACTGACAGACATTTAAAGGTACAATATGTAATTTTTTTGCAGTAAAATATCCAAAAACCACTAGGCTATGGTTATATATTTTGTCCAGCTGATTACAAACAATATCTCTAATGTTTTCAACTACTTGTAAATCATGAGAAAATTCCCATTCTAAACAGTGACACGGGGCAGTGCAGTCGCCTGTCAATGACGTCAGTTACCTTTGTTACCGCCTTTACTGACGTAGAAACCACATGACAACAGTGCCGTGGACAAAAGCGGAAGTAGTGACTAGCGTCCAGCAAACCACTAGCTCGCTTCAAGCAGTTCCTTATTTACTTCTTGCATGTTTTATGGTGGATTGTGTTACTTATTTATGGAACATAATTACTATTTACCATCTGCCGCTGGTTCTGTCGACAAGGACAGCTCCTGTAAGCTCATGAGCGGAAAAGCGGAAGCGGCGCCGGCGACTGTGTCATAATAAAAGTCCCGCTGCTCGTGAGGCGTGTGTTGATCAATCGCTCCAGCTCCTCGTTCAGCTCCCGCAACACTCGGTCCTGCTCTGCTTCATACTACAGTAACGTTAATAATCGCATCCACAAGCATGAGTTTTTCCAGACTCCAATCCCTATTCTTTTGCACCGTCCGTTGAGATGGAGACCACATGTCCCAAGTTTCCGCTCTAAAACTTGGCGTCATCAAACTACGCCTTTGTTTTGAATAGGCTTCTAGCGACCTCTAGCGGAAAAAAATATCACAAATTGTACCTTTAAGGTGAACTAAAATACACTATTGTAATTTCTATTGAAACTTGTATGTCTCTTATGTACAGTGGAAAGAAAAAGTATGTTAACCACTTGCAGAATCTGTGAAAATGTGAATAAGTTTAATAAAATAAGAGAGATCATACAAAACATTATTTTTTATTTAGTACTGTCCTGAGTAAGATATTTTACATAAAAGATGTTTGCATTTAGTTCACAAGACAAAGCAATAGCCGAATTTATTAAAATAACCCCATTCAAAAGTTTGTGAACCATTGATTCTCAATACTGTGTGTGGTTACCTGGATGATCTATGACTGTTTTTATGTTTTGTGATGGTTGTTCATGAGTCCCTTGTTTGTTCTGAGCAGTTAAGCTGTGTTCTTCAGAATAATCCTCCAGGTCTTGCAGAAGTTTCAGTTTTCAAGCATTTTTTTTTTTTTTTTTTTTTTGCATATTTGAACCCTTTCCAGCAGTGACTGAATGATTTTGAGATCTGTCTTTTCACACTGAGGGACTCAAACTCAACTATTAAAAAAGGTTCAAACATTCACTGATGCTCCAGAAGGAAACATGATGCATTAAGAGTTGAGGGGTGAAACCTTTTAATTCAAATATCAAAGTAAATTGTACTTAATTTTTTTTCTGGGAAACATGAAAGTATCTTCTGTTGCTTCCAAGGGGCAGTACTAAATGAAAAACAATGATATTTAAACAAAATAAGAAAAATTGTGGCATCTTTATCCTGTTCAAAAGTTTTCACCCCCTGACTCTTAATGCATTGTGTTTCCTTCTGGAGCATCAGTGAATGTCTGAACCTTTTTTAATAGTTGAGTTTGAGTCCCTCAGTTGTCCTCAGTGTGAAAAGACAGATCTCAAAATCATACAGTCACTGCTGGAAAGGGTTCAAATATGCAAAAATGCTGGAAAACTGAAGAATCTGCAGGATCTGGAGGATTTTTCTGAAGAACAGAGCTCAGTTTAACTGCTCAGAACAAACAAGAGACTCATGAAGAACCGTCACGAAACATAAAAACAGTCATAGATCATCCAGGTAACCACACACAGTATTGAGAACCAATGGTTCACAAACTTTTGAACGGGGTTATTTTAATAAATTCAGCTATTGTTTTGTCTTGTGAACTAAATGTAAACATATTTTATGTAAAATATCTTACTCAGGACAGTACTAAATAAAAAATAACATGCATTTTGTATGATCCCTCTTATTTTATTAAAATTATTCACATTTCACAGATTCTGCAAGTGGTTCACATACTTTTTCTTGCCACTGTAATTACACATTTGTAATGATGAAATTCTGATTTACATTTAATAAACACACTACAGTTAAAATTATATATATATAAAAAAAAACAAGAACTTTTTAAATGTGCTTTAGTATGCCTTGGTACTTTTTGCCTTACAAATCAAAAGACTTAAGTATGAGGAACACATATTCAATATCAACTATGACTTATGTCTCAATAAGCTCCTAATGTACTGCTTATTAATAGTTAGTAAGTAATAGTAATTAGTAATAGTATTTGTTGTAGCATTTCAGTTCAGGTATTGGGTAGGATTAAGGAATGTAGAATATGGTCATGCGGAAAAGCGCATTAATATGTGCTTTATAAGTACTAATAAACAGCCAATATGCAAGCTAATAAGCAACTAGTTCAAAGTGAGAATTGTGTGAGAATTTTTCCATACTAAAGTGTGACCAAAAAATTATTGGTGTGCATCTTAAGACAAAACAATGGCACTTACATATTTTCTTATAGGCCTATGTCACTTAAAGTTCAGTTAAGACAGCTCAAACATATATTTTAGTCTGGGTATATATAGGCTTAAGCCTTGTCTGTGAAACCTGGCATATATTTCACATCTTTACATCTTTACTTTTTAAAAGTGTACTTAAGTGTGTGAAGAAATACAAGCCATGTAAGTATAAGTACACTTAGTAGCCTTCTATTTCATTAATATATAATGTGCAAGTACAGTTTTTATGTTTGTGTTGATTGTCTTATGGAAGCATTACAGAAATGTAGATAATGTAATTTGCTCACCACTTCTTTGGTTAAAATAGTGCACACTGTTTTTAACTAGACTAAAGCAGAAGCATACGGGAGATGTCTCATCATTCGGATTAAGATAACATATGCCCTTAAACATCTGTGAATCTAATCACCTTGCCACGAAGGTTAAAGTGTGGCAAAATAGGATTTCTTAACCTATTTTTAACTTGACTGATGAGCAAGCTAATTGGTCTTTTGACTGAATAACAGGTGTTCTTAATTGACAAATGCATAAAGGGGCCCCAGAGCAGAAAGACAGAGATTAATGACCAGAGTTTTTTTTTTTTTTTTAATATATGTTTCTAACACCTCTTTTTTAGCCATCTCCCTTTCTCTGTGTTAGATTGTGCATGTGTTCGCTTGAATTAGTTTGATTGTTTATTTGACAGAGGTACAGTAGTAGCATAACAAGGTCTGTGGTCATGAATGTTAAAGGAATAAAAAAAAAAACTGTCTTTGTTTATTCACCCTCATGTCGTTCCAAACTTGCTTGACTTTCTGTCTTCTGTGGAACATAAAAGAAGATATTTATTTCCTTTTCCATAAAATGTCAGTCAGTGGTCACCAAACCTATTTGTTCACCAAAAATCAGAAGAAAGTAAGTTATATCACTTTGGAATGACTTGAGAGTGAGTTATGATCAGATAATTTTCATTTTTGGCTGAACTATCCTTTAAATAACAACAGAGACTGTAAGAATTTGCTTTGTCTTTGGATTTCCAAATGTGGATTTCTTTGGCAGAATGCAAAATAGAGTCAAAATAGAGTCAATTTCATGTAAAACCTCATTGAAATTGTTGCTGTAGTTTGTCTAACCTGACAAAAGGCACTGTGTTTGTTTGTAATAAATCACACGATTATACATAATTAATGCTTCATTAGGATGAGTCCATTACTCCAAGTACAAAACCAATGATGCTACTACAAGATCTCAGATTTGTTTTATGGCTTAAACCCACAAGAAGTTATCTGTCTGTTTGTTGTGATGACACACTATACATAACCATGTCATATAACTCTTGCCTCATATTAATTATCTGATATTGCTGTGTGGACAAGGGTCTTAATGAGAGCAGAAATTAGATTGTTCACTTGAATGGTACAAAGTATGTGTATGAATCTGAACCATTAACTCGCAAGCAGTTTGAAAGACAAGTGACTACTGAAGTAGTAAAGAAATTAAGTTGGTAAAAGAAGATGAATGAAGTCTGTGTGATATGAATACATGTCTTGCACTATGTCTATTAAGGAATGAGCTGGTGTTTCAAAAAAAAAAAAAAAAAAAGCACTGTAGGAGAAAGAGGGTGAAAGAGTTGTAAGGGAATTAGAACAGCAAAAGAAGAGCAGCTGGTAAGGGAGGTTCCTCTACCTCTGGGAACTGACTTGGAGAGAAGTTCACATGGAATCAACCTACTTAATCCAGAGAGAGAGAAAAGACTCCATTCACTGTCTAACCTGTGAGAAAGAGGGAACAAAACCATCTGTAAGTGGGTTATGTGTAAAGAGCTATTATGATAGCGCAAGTTACTGAAATTCAGAGGAGTACAGTTAGCTTGATAGTTTGTTTAGAAAAGGAAAGAATAAAATGTTATACATTATACATTCAATATTTTTACTGTGAAGAGCAATTGTTTCTGTATTGTTACCTCATAAACAATACAGTAACATCAACATAAATGGTCTTTGAAAGTGTTTGTTGTAGGGATGGGCATTTCAAGCAAAAATAATATTCGAAGATCGCTGGGAATTATTCGAATATTATTCGAAAATCGCACCCCTCCCCCGCACGCACGCATCACGCATGTATAGGCTACACACACATAAATGGAAAAAGAGAGGGAGAGAGACCTAAGAGACATAACGGTGCGGAGCAGACTGAAAATGCTCGCTCTCCACACTATTATGACGCCCGTGCGACCGTGAGCCTTTTACTTTCAGGTTCAAATGAGCGCCAATTCGCGATTGCTTGAATGCTGGGTTCATTGTTATTTTTAATAGACACATTTAAATTTTAATTGTAGTGTCTATTCACTTACTGAACTAAATTATTTTCATTACTATAGAAAAAAAATAAATAAAAAATAAAAAAATAAAAAAATAAATTAAAAGCGACCGCGGTTGGCAAGTGATACCGGTGTTGTTGAACACCGCCTATCGCAGCAAGCCTACCTCAAGCCATGATGATTTTAGGTTGCCTGAACGCGTTATAACATATTGTGAACTGACTGAATGATGGCACTTATGTTAAAATTAATTTTAATGTGTCTGTTATATGCCACACATACTATTATTCTCGTATTATTTTCATAAACACATGGTTTGGTTAATAATAAGGATCACGAACAATAACCGATTTTTTCCTCAAATCATCTCATTTTGATAATAACTTTATTGAGCTAACGTTACACGCGCTGAATGAACAACCGTAAACTGAAGTGCTTTGCTAGGTTAATTAACTGAACACATCCTATATATGGTAATTCATATATATTTATACAAGATAAACATAAAATTACAACTTATATTTGCACAAAATCATGCGCGCATGAACTTGAACTAGTAACGTAGTCAGAATAGCTCCTGTTGTATATGCGTTCGTCCTGTAACAACACGCCAAAACACGGAAGTGACGTCTTTGAAACCCATGGATTCGATATTCTATAATTAAATCAACTAATCGAATATTCGAAAATCGTGACACATCCCTAGTTTGTTGTTGTTGTTGTTTTTATGTAATTGCAAATTTGGCATGACTTATTTGCAAAATGAGATATAGACATATAGGCTAGTTGAAGAAAATATATATTTTTAATTATTTTGGTAATTTGTAGGCTTTTATGACATTACTATAATTTGATTAACATGTCATGATTACTAGGATGTACAGAAGAATATACTTCATTGCATCTGTAAAAAATAAAAAAATAAAATTTAATGTCATACTATAGTGTCACATAACATCAGTGTCGCATATACCACTAGAGACTGTACATAAATATTTCATCATAAACTAAACAACCTTACAGCAACTTTGAGGGCTTTGTATTTTAGAAATTTTAATCAACATTGCAACAGATCCAGTAGAAAATGACTGATAATGGCTGGTTGTTTTTATAGTTCCCCCCCAAAACAAAACATTCTGATGAACAGTACAAGCAAAAGAGCAAAATGCCAACAGATGAAAGTTAGCTATTAGCTGCCCTACTTTGATCCTTCCTCTGATGTCAAGTGTAGCATCAGGCAATGCTTTGGCTCTCACATGAAATGTTTCACATCTATCTTTCACAATTTGTTTTTCATTCCCATCTGTAATTTTAGCATTGACTCTTGTACGTGAAACTGGTTCAAATGAAAATGGCACTGTCAGCTGTTTGGGTTTAAGATGATAAAATACAGGAAAAACTGAGTCCTAAATGGAAAGAACATAGTTCTGTTCCTTTAAGGACAAATCTGTTATATAGGGGATGGTTGGCAACCCTAAGCTTAACAGTAGCTCAGCTGTTTTTTTTAAAACAGTGTAGCTTTTATAGTAACAAGCTACATTTTCCAACAAATTGACGTGCTGTGTAGATGTTACATTATTGTATTGTCAAAGTGGTTATATGTTTTGTTTACTTATACACCAATACTATTATTTCCAATAATCAGAGTAAGGAATTACTCTGATAAGCCATTTATAAATCTCCTCAATCCCATTTACATGTTACTTGAAATGACTTTGATTATTTTCAAAGAAATGTGACAGTTTTTACTGCCATTTTGTTGATGCTCACTTGTACTGTACCTATAAAACAAAATGTTTAATTCATATGCAATAGACCTGTGTGTTACTGGCCTGCTTCAAATGTAAAAATGTTTGTAGCATTGGAAAGTCCCAATTCATTTGAATGTAAATGAACCAGTTTAAAATGAAACTGCTCATTCAGTTCACAGATTCTGGTTTCTTTGTTCAGCAATTTTTAGGTAAACTCTGCAGTTCATCATAATTTTTCGTGGTATTCTAGCTTATTTGTTTTATTTTGTTTAAAGTTATCTGTTCAAGTTTTAATGCTTAAAGTTTAATCAAGATTACTTTCTTTAATAATTTATTCTTCGAACTATCCCTTTAAATCATGAGTAGCTTGTAACTTGGCAAGCAGTTTAAACCTTCCTCAACACTAAAAGCAGCATAGTTCTTTCAATATGAAAACTGTTGTTGGGATATGAAAAGCAAAAAATGATCAATAAGAGCATGTTTATTCACACACTGACCTATCTTCTCCATTCCCTCTCCTTTCTGTCGAGAGCCAAGAGTCAGAAGTCAGGAGTTCAGCAGGAGCCACTTCATGACCTGACCTTTAACACAGGAAGAAGGAAAAGTATGACCTTTCTCTCACCTACAAATGATCTCTCTTCTTCTTTTTCTCCTTTTTTCTATTCTTTATCAGAATGTTATGTATCAGGGTCTTTTGTATGTGATTCTATCCTCCATGACACACTTCTGAAGGGGCAGTCTTAACAAAGCTGGCAGTCCTTTGGTCAAAGTAATACAAACATCATGTTTGTAATGTCTTAAATCTTTCAGTATGTCCTCTAAAGAGAGAATAGTTTGAAGTGGACCTTTTCTGTAATCCATGAAGGGTCAAAAAAAAAAGCAAGCGCACTGAGATAAGTCATTCACCATGGATTATAGTTACTACAGTGGCCTTCCTATTTCTGGCACAATGAAGTCTAATCCCAAACTCTAGGCTGGATTGAGCTAACCATGGCTGTCAATATATCCCAGGCCTGTCATCTCCGACGTGGCACCCATAAAACTAGAGGCTCTGAATAGAACCTGAACATTTGCATTCCAACTAGCATTAATGTGAAAGGGTGGAACAAGTCGCTTTGAAAGTCATCCAGTGTGAAGCTCTCAACTATTAGCAAAAAGGGCTGGAGGGAGGTTGAGCGCTTTCTGCCGTGCTATATCCTATTCCCCTGTTAGGGCTCTTTGCTGGAATCACTGGTGTATTTCGTATATGAGCTTACGACTCCACACTGTGTGGAAAATCCCCCAGCTGCCTGGGTCCTTGGGCATTGAAAATGTCATTTTTAATCACACTCCCCTCTGAGATACCATCCCTGTGATCAAAGACGCCCAGACTTAAAGTTAACATGTCAACAAAGATGCAGTTTGGGGACATCTCTACAGACGCCTTTTAACATGGGTGAGCGGGTACGTAAGGAGTGATAGCGGTGTATAAAAGGGTAGAAAAGAGTCCTAGAATGATCTCTGAATGGGTATTTGAATGTACAGTAGTAATAGCTAAGCACTCGAACTTACACTTTTCTTCTGTGCCAATGATAAAAAGGACAGTTTTAACCCTAGAATGAGTTACTCAAATTATACAAGAAAGCAATACATTACTTATATTTATTGGTTCCTTCAAAGAAAGGCATTCTGTTTTAATCTTTATTTTCAGCGTAAACATGAAGTCACATTAGTGAAATTTCAGTGAAATTTTGCAACAAAAAATGTCTATTGTCAATAGTGTAGCGATGCACAAAGCACTATTCACACTGAAGTCACTTTCAAAGCAAGAATTTTTCTGTAGTCAATGCGGCAAATTTGTGAGATCAACCCTAGATTTCACCCGTGAAATTTCTCCAAGCAATGGTAAAATGTGATGAAGCCATAATGAAATTGAATTGGATTGGAACTTCAGTAATGTTTATTTATTTTTTTATTTTTTTATTTGAGTGATGCTGTGCATGTATACAGTATGTTGGTGTTCCATGTTATGTATGTATATAAAATTTGTTTGATTGACTTTGATTTTTGACACTTATCTCCATTTTCCCCCTCCTTTTCTATTTTAATTTCTGATTTACTGTAAAGCACTTTGGATTAACTACAGTTGTGTTAAATTTGTGCTATATAAATAAAATTTGACTTGACTTGATTGTTCATGTCCTGTGTACATACAGATTGAGATAATTTACATAATATTTTTTTGCTGGCAATGTTTACAGATTATTGAATTATAATCCTTGAAAGGACCGGCACATCTCACACAAAACGTTTCCATCTTTCTGTTCATGGCTTTGAATAGTTTTTTAGTAAATACACTGACCTTTATACCTTATGACCTTTTTTAAAATTGTATTTTTTAACACAAAATATGAAATTGAGTGTTAAAAAACTAAATTTTGAGTTATCCATCAATTGTCAAGGAATTCAATATTATTATTAAAGTTACAATATGAACAATTTTTTTTAATTAAAATATCCAAAGACCACTACTTTGTACGCATAGGTCACACATGCACATTTATTTATTTTTTATTTTTTGCAGTAACTAGTTTCTCCACAAGGTGGCAACCATGCCCTGGGGTGACGATTCACAAAGTAGTTGAAGAAAACCTGCATAAACAGAACAGACAGAACGCATGCAAGCTACAGCGACAGTGGAGGCCTACATAGACGGAAGATTGTGCGAAGAGGTTAGAAAGTATCCTCATTTGTACAACTCTAGCATGAAAGAATACAAATATATTTACATGGGTTGTAACTCGTGGCGAGAGATCGCTCAAAACTGCACATGTGTCTAATGCCTGTGTACGTGTATGAGTCAAGTGACTTTGCAAGGCTGTGCGTTCGACAAAACTAAGCATACCCAGGGCTTCAATTTGACCTCTTTTATGCATTTTAGGGTAAAAAATTCTCTATCTTTTATTGACCTTCAGTTGGACCATAATGGCATTACACCAGCCTCTATGAATTGATATTCAACAAAAGGGTCCATCAAAAAGCGAAACGCGTTCTCTTCCGCATTTTGAAGCTTCTCAATGGTCTTCCCCGGGAGTTTTGTGCATACACATTATTATGTTTCCTGGCAAGCTCTACTGCTAGCAAATATCCCTCTCTCCGTGGTGAACTGCAGTGCGTCCGTGCCAGCAGAGTGTCCCTGTGGTATCGCTCTTTGTGTACACATTACCCTTATTCTGTGCATAAAGGCCTGCACTGCGGCACATGCTCATCATTGCACACACGCGCACGCAACAATGGGGAAACTTGCGTGCCAATGAATCGCATTGGACTAGACCGCGTTGAAGTCGCCAGCAAAAACATTCAATGTTGAATGACTGTCTTTGTGGTGGCTGATCTCAGAGGAGCCGGCAGAGGAGTATTATCCGGCTGTAGCTGGCAGTCTCCAGTCACAAGGAGAATCGGAATGCACCGAAGAGCGTACGGCGGCTATGTGACGATTTAAAAGCAATTCCAGTCAAAGAATCTCATTTCTCTGGTTATCACGCTTGAGCAAACGGCACTCTTCTCTCTGCTGGACTGAGGGAGAGAAATCTCTCCCATGCTATACCTTTCCAGCACCGCCACCTCCCTCTCAGCAGGCTTTGACCGCTCTCAGTCACACAGTGTCCTGGCTTTGAGACTGGGACATGATACTATGGGCATTAGACTAGCACGGATCCCTCTCAGCAAACTCACCCACCTTTTCCCTGCCCCTGTAATTACGGGCTCCCTCTATAATTAAGCCCTATAAATGAGCAAACATAATTAGAGGAACGTTATTCAGAATAAATGGGAAATGGGATGTGCAGGTGAATTTTTTTTAGCCCTTTGGTGAGGAATGAAAGGTGTATCCTAATATGCTATCTGAACCAAGGAGAACAAAGTTAATTGTTTATGACCTAAATATTGTCCTATTATTGCCGGGTTGCATGTGGTGTGTTATTTTGCAATGCGCTGCTTTGCTATTCATAGGTTACAACGTTGGGCATGCATAATAAAAGTGCTACAGTGTGAATATTCATGACTAGTCAGTTTGGATTTTGTTTAGCATAATTTTCGATTGCTACACTTTAGTCTGAGAAAACAAGATGTCTGTCAAAAATATGGGTGGATTGGTTATTATGGATAATATTCATTTGACCTACTTGTTGTTTCTGTAGTGCATTCCAACCCCCCCCCCCCCCCCCCCAGAATTTTCTGCACGCTTGCACCGAAATGCTTTAGAATTACATTTGATGTCTTAAACACAACCGTCAAGGTAGTTCAGTCAGTGTCTATAAGTGTCATTTTGAAAATCTCCATCCACTTCAAAACTACCTGACTAAACTTTTCCTGGCCTGCCTTGCCGGCATGTCGAAGTCTCTTGATAATGTGAATTAAGGTGATTGCATCCCCTGCTGCTGCCTTTGCAATGTGGCCCCTGAAACACGTAATTTCAGAGCATGTCACCGAATTCAGTCACACAGACATAAAATTGGTATGTCCGACCATTGCTGTGTAATTTGCTTTTGTTGCTTCCATTGCTCATGTTGACAGAACGTGTGCTTTCATACACTCGAGTATCATCGTGTTTGGTGTGAGGTCATGTAGAGGACTGATAACAGGGTACCGGTAGTCTCTCAATGAGTTACGACTCCCTGTGGCAGAGCCAACAGTACCTGACATGACATCTGCTGAAATACAGCTCATATAAATCTCTGAACAAGCTCCCTTAACACAGCCTGAGAGCATGAGAAGTTTTGTCAACAAAGTTGTCCTTCTCATCAGAAACACGACCAATTAAAAAGGTTTTAATAGCCTGGTATTATTCGTAATCTTAAGATTAAAAAGCCTCCCCATGTCCTCTTTCATTTTTCTCGTGTGTATAGCAAATAGTAAATTGAAAATGTGAGGGGGAAAAAAAATTGGAAAACACACATGGGGTGTCTTAATGAAAGAAAGATCAAAAGATTACTTAATATGCAACTGCGTTATTTAACACAATACTGATGGTGAGCAAACAGCATATTTACTAAAAACCCTTTCAGGGCACATTGGATCTGCTCACAACTCCCTTTAAGTTGAGCAGAGCAAATTTTGAACCATCCCGAGAACCAATGTTTTATGTATTTCTGTCTCACTTATGCTTTAATTCCCAAACACAGATAAATGAACCAAATCCACATATTCAACCAAACATGCTGCACACGCACACAGGAACAGAGCTACGTTTTTACTTCTTCTGCTGACCAAGAGCTAATTTTAACTTCTCACATGGAGATAAAACCTCATCAATGTCCCTGTAACAGAGGGTTGTATTTAGCTTAGATGACAGGAGAAAACATCAAAGTTTCTGTATTTGGCCCCTTGTGAAATATGCATTTGGTATTTATGCTGGAGAACGAAGCATTAACATTGTGTTCTATGAAACAGCTAATTTTTCTTTGAATACTTGCCATTTTTTGATGTTTATGCGCACGTTAACCTCCTTGTTTTTGTAACTTTTTATACATATTACCGTTAAAAAGTTTTTTTGAAAGAGATAAACATTTATTTAGCAAGGACACATTAAATTGATCAAGAGTGAAAGTAATGACATTTATAATGCTACAAAATATTTCTATTTCAGATGAATGCTGTTCTTTTGAACTTTATATTCATCAAAGAATCCTGTAACAAATACATCCACAAAAATATTATGCAGGATAAGAACAAGTAAGAAATGTTGAGCAAAAAAATCTGCATATTAGAATAGGAATTTCTGCAAGATCATGTGACACTGAAGACTGGAGTAATAATGGCTGCAGAAAATGTAGCTTTGCCATCACAGGAATTGCATTTTAAAATACATATCAAATTAGTAACAGTCATTTTAAATTTCAAATACTATTTCACACTCTTTTTACTTTGATCAAATGAATGTAGCTTTGGTTTTAACTTTCAAAATCATTCAAAAAATCTTACAGACCCCAAATTTTTAAAGTTGTTTAAGGCACAATATTACCAGTTGCTTTGTCTGTTTTTAAAACCAGAGCAGATGGTGAGGAACACACAGTAGCATCCCTGAAAGTGTTTTAAACGAATCCTTCATGGGAATGATTCAATGACTCATGAAAGTAGCAATTTGTTAAGTTCGTAAATTCAGTGTTTTGAATAAATAAGTTGCGGTCAACGATTGAATAAACAGTCTCTTATCGCCACCTACTGGCATAACAGTGTTATGTTATATTATATTATTAAAGTGTGCTAAATATGAAGAAATTATCCATTAGCTATGCCTTAGTATGCAGCACATCTGGGTTTCCACGTGAGCTTTATTTTCCAAGAAAACCTCTGCCAGTTTGGAATGTACAGAGAATGTGGAATATTATCCATAATACCCCATGAATAAATCCACTTCTGAGTCCACAGAAGTCTCTGTAGCCAGACACTTCATTTTTAATGCTTGTGTCACAGAGGATATTCACACCTCTTCTTTCTTCAAACCTCCTATAAAGGGCTATGAGAGAGAGCAGTTAGGCCCCAGGAACACCATGAATCTGAGGATGCCAGACATGTCCATGCACTGGGCATAAAACACATGAATAAGCTACATGATGTTACTACACATATTGTACTGAAATAAATCCTTAACCTCACCCCTTGAGAAAAAATTGAAAGCAATTTTACCACTCTGAATGACTGTTCATGCTGGGCCTGCCCATGAACATTTAGGTTTGTTCAAGCAGAAGTTTCATACCAATGATTTGCCTGAATAACAATGTACAACCTATTATACCAATTTTAAGAAACCAGTCAGAAGAGCTCACATATCAAAAAGAAATCTTGCCATTCCCTGGGGACAGATAAACATTTTATTTGTGCTTTCTTTATACTTTCAGGTACATATATGTAGGCCTATTATTTGAATTTTTCACCAACTCATTTATTTAGTCTCTTAGATTTCTTGATTGATATATAAAGAGCTGCAGTTGAAGCCCTTGAAAAGTGAGAAAACTTCATATCGTTTGTTCTAACAATTTGTCAAGGCCAATATAAATAAAGTTATGAATATAAAGAGTTATTAGAACAAAACAACACTTGATCCAAAAATAAAAGTGAGATCAAATCAAAATGTAATTAATCAAACTAGCATTTGTAAACAAAACATGACCCACGTTGAAAACAGCCTTTGTTGTTATGACTTTGATTCTGTTCATTTTTGCAAATGGGAATTAATGATAAGAATCCCTGTGATTATGAAATAAAGCAATGATTAACAAACAAACACTGTAGAGGAGCTCGAGAGCACATAGACAGAAGGAGAATAACAAATTGAGCTGGCTCTGGAGAATGCTTTAATAATTCTACATGTGAGAGGGCGAGGAAGACCTGGCATGCACGGCTTTCAAATATTAAAGTTTTAGATCTGTCTCTAATTAGGACTAGTGAATAAAGGTAAGAGTCCAAACAGTCGCTCTCCAGACAATAACTATTAGCTGTTGCAAAGAATCTGGATCTCATGTTGGACATCTCAAACGTAAAATTAATTCTCAGAAATCACAGAAATTTTGTTGTTAATGCTCTTTCTCTCTCTCTCTCTATTGTGCTAACAAAAGAAATCAAAGCCACAACATAGAAAGTTAGACATGAAAATATAAAGGTACGTAGCATTATTATACGAAATATATTTTGTGTGCCGAGTTATGCTTTGTTTTATTGCATGTGTATGTGATTTATCATGACCTGAGAATTGTTGTACATCAAAGTAGATCTTCTGCGATATAGCCAGAAGTCTTGTTTTCCTCCAGACTGTGAGAAATTGGCTATGTAATTGCGTGTAGTTTAGTGAGAGTGGCATTGCAGCTAAAACCCCAGGGTGAGCATGTCTCCACTGTAGTTAGATTTTCTAGTGTATTCATTAATAATGACTTGAAAAGCAAAAGCGCTTTAACAGTTTTATAGCAAAACAGCATGTGTTTTTTTTTTGTTTTTTTTGGCTGACAGAACAGAAGGCTCCAAACCTTTCCTTACCGTTTCCTTTCTCAGTGTTTTTGAAGCAGAAGCCAGTGCTTGGGCTGCTGTATGATATGCAAGTTATTCCCTTCTCATGCATACATGTATGTCAAAATTTGGGTCAAAGGTGTGATTAAAAAAGGTAGTTTTATGCTAATGTCAATGTGTCCAATAGGGCAGTGGTTCTCAGACGCAAAGATCTCTACAGCCCCAGATTGTTGTGAATTAATATCGAAGAACTGTGTATCGTTTGAAGCATTTTGGATAGCTATTTATGATAAAAAAAAAATGTACATTGACAATATTTTTTTTAATTGCCTTGAAGACTAAAAATGTATACATATTAAAGGGCACCTATTATGCCCCTTTTTACAAGATGTACTATTGGTCTTGGGTGTCCCCAGAATGTATTTGTGAAGTTTCAGCACAAAATACCCCACAGTTAATTTATTATAACCATTTGAAAATGTCATTTTTGGGGCCTGTTTTAAAAAGAGCTGTTTTGGTGTGTACCACCTTAAATATAAATGAGCTGCATATCCCCGCCCTGCCTTTGGATGAGGGCGTAACTTGCACACCTATGCGAGGGAACGGTTGCGTCATGTTGACATTACTTGTCGTACAGGTGCTTATGTGGCAAATGTGAGAAGATGGCTACAGAACCAGAAAATATATGCTGCAGGGAGATAGAACAGGTATTAATTTATTTACATTTGTAATTGTTGCTGCATGCCAATATCCCTCGTTCTACAGCTTCGTGTCGATGTGCTGGCCTTTGTATAAACATAGCAATTTTGATGTCTTGTCTTTACAGAAAACATACACAGTTTTTAATACAATATCTTTAAAATATATATATACGTGTGGATACACACTATACAAACAAGGTTTAAATTATATACACAGACATTCTACGACGACAACAACTTTAGACGCATTTGTTATTGAATTGGCTGGCATCGACTGAAATGACTATTTGCTCAAAAAACATTAAATACACTTACTTCTTCTGGAGGTGACGTTGGATCGCGAACAGTAGGCAACGATCCACGCTTGAGGATTAACTTTGAAGCAAGACCTGCTTTGAATTGACCCTCTTTCTTAAAACAGTCAGTCAAAAAATTATTCACGCAAACATAAACGTATTTTGGAATTTTGAGTGGCGCCTTTCCTTCGTAAATAAAATCCATCCACTACGTTTTCAGTGGCTCTGATGTCGGAAGTAAGTGAAAACTAATATGTTCATTATTACATCCCACAACAGAACACTTATGTTTCTTAGGAGACATTACCGGCTGTCGTTGAAACAATGGAGGATGGTTGACAGATCAGATGGCGGGGTCTATGCCAAAACCAGATTGTCAATCAAACCACGTGGGTGGGGCTTAGCGCAATTCTACGTCACAGTGAGAGCAATCTTAGAACAGGGCGTTCTGAGGCAGTGCTTATGAATTATTGAGATTGTAAAAAAAACACTGGGTGGATTTTTCTCATTCTAGGGTGGTTTTGCTCACACACTGCCAACACACATTTAAAACACCATGTAAAAGTGAATTTTGCATAATAGGTAGCCTGGGTGCCAGCCCGAACCCCGCCCACAACATTTTTTGGACGGGAAGTTCGGTCTGGACTCGATCCATTGTGGAGTAATTATGCTCGGCTCCCAGAAGGCCGAGCCAATCAAATTGCCAGGGCGGGCTTTAATCGATGATGGACAGGCTATCTGCGGTTACGTAACCACCCACGTCATCAAAGAGAGCTTGGGAAGTTTGATTGACAAGCGATCTAACCAATCAGAACGCCGCATCCGCCATTTTGTCCAACAAAGCAGTCAGGAGTTAGAAGATTTACATCGGTGGAGTTAAACTTGAAAAATTGTGCATATTGACGTCTTTCCGCGTTTGAAACAACATTCATTCTCATGTTCATTCATGTTTATTTGATGCTATAAATTTGAATTTTTTTAATAACTACACAGTTTGAAAGCTGGGACTTTGTTTAATATCATAAGTAACCTGCTCTGTCTCGTCTGTCGATGTGTTGTCAGTTTCTTCTTTGCTCCGCAATGTATTTTCCACTCTGTGTGGCATGACAGCACCACAGCTTGTCGGACAAAGCAACAGTAACTAAGGGGGACGAGTCTTTGCAAAAGGTCAATTAGTTTACAACAATGATGGCTGTTGAAGAACTGAGATGTATAGATTCCGCCATCGCGTCCGTTATAGAAGATATCGACAGCGCATTAATTTTAAAAGAGGAACAGAGGACCGCGATCAAGGCATTTGTCGATGGGAAAGATGTATTTGCCGTCCTTCCTACGGGATTCGGCAAACGTTTGATTTATCAGCTGGCCCCGATGGTCGCTAAGAAGAGTTCTGTTGACAACTATGCGTCGCTCAACATACGTCACTTACTCTGTAGCTCTGATTGGTTGTAGGTCTATCCAATTGAGGTCTTTCCTGGATCGGTTGAAATACGCCCCCATAATCAAAGCCCAATGGAGCAGTATCAGACTCATATTCTGACTAAAATTGAGTATGACCACGTCAGGCTACATAATAGGTACCCTTTAAATAAAAAATAAATGTAAAACTTTACAGTAAGGTTCCATTTGTTAACATTAGTTAACGACATTAGTTAACATGAACTAACAATGAAAAATACATCCAAAACATTTCTTCAACATTAAATTAAAAATTTAATTTTACTAATACATTAAGTAATATTATACTACGGGGCTGTTGTATGCTCGAATCTGATTGGTTGATAAATGTTCTAAGGTGTGCAATTTATACATGGCTAAAGTAGTTCTAAGCAGGTTTTGACCGAATTTCAGTTCCATATCACTTCGCCAAAAGATTTCAGTTATTTCAAAAGGTCCTTATACAGCCAAAATAAACAAAACCCACAATGACACTGACCATGCAAATAAATATAGTAAACAATAGGATAAAAACGACAAATTATTGTCATGGTTTTTGCCACAAAATACAATTTATCACATCCTGAAAGGTCATACTCTCTTTCTCCCACTTTCTCTCTCTCACTCAGATGCACACATATAGTGCGGACACACACTCTCACAGAAATAGGTTGTCAGTGCTGCTCTGATGAATTAATCATAAAATAGTTTTGCAGCCTAAAAGCTACGTTTTTTTTTTTTTTTTTTTTAACCAGCGAGGAAAAACAGTGCGGTTCTTGAGGTAGATAAATTTACAGTTTGTTATTAGTAGAGACGGCTGCCGAACACTGTTGTTGAGAGACACACAGACTCAGGTAGGCTAATTCATATGTTCTCTCTCTCTCTCTCAACTGCATTAATAACTGCTTCAACTATACTATTCTGCTATCAAGGCTCAAGTCTCTGTTACTAAATGACATTTTGGAATTAGCAACGGAGGCTTGGGATGAAATGCGCAATCTGGGGCTGTAGTCCCACACACAAGAATGTTTTAAGAACAAAAACCTGACAAATGTCTTGAAATGCAACATCTGAACAGTGCACTGAGGTGTGGTAACCACAGAAAAATGTGCCTTGGTTGTGCATTTATTTCAAATAATTCAACGGCCCGTCGTCAATTATTCCTTACTTAACAGATACTTCAGATTTTAATAATGGACCTGAACTGACATGAACTAAAAATGTATATTTTTATTAACTAACGTTAACAATGATTAGTAAATTTTGTAACAAATGTAATGCTCATTGTTAATGTTAGTGAATGCATTAACAAGTGTTAACTAATGTGACCTTAATGTAAAGTGTTACCAAAACAAGTAATATTAAAAATAATAAATTAATTATTAATAATAATACATGCTAGTGAAAAGGGTTGAGAACCGCTGCAATATGGTATGTTTGTGTGTGTGTGTGTGTTTTCTGTGCTTTTATCGATGTACGCAAGGTGAATGAAAAGGCGTACGTGTCAGTCCGCGTGTGAACGAGATCTCCCCTCTCATGTTTAAATTGCCTGGACGGTCATTTGGCTCGTGCTTAAATTCCATCTTTAATCTGGCATGGAGGCTGCCTGGTGCTGGCAGCCCAGGACAGTCACAAAATCAATTGCCTAGAAATGACATCTGCCAGGATCAGCCTCAGGAGCGCTCCTAGGTTGCATAAATGAAATCAGAGGTCCTAATTGTAGGTTGATTTATTCACTTGTCTGAGTGCATCATGGCAGATCCACACACTGCCCTCAGCACCCACTGACTGCTTATACTAAAGCATCATCCCTTCCTCTCTGACTGTCTCTCTCTCTCTCTCTCTCTCTCTAAAGCCACCAGTGACAAAAATCGCATTCATTAATTCAGAACTTTAGTGGCCAAGGATAAAATGAAATGAAGTGAACTGTCATTTGGCTCAAGTTTGATAAAAATATTGACGCCTGCAGATACGTGCCTGTGCACCATCTAACACAAAGGAAAATAACCTGATTTGCCAGCTCTTGTTCATTTTGAATGGGCATTTACAAACAGACACATCTGACTGTAAGTCCGTAGCCCAGCGATTTGGAGGAAATGGGTATGCGGCAGGCACATGCAAATGACCTCGGAGCAGGAAGTGAGAAGCTTTGGAAGTGAGACATCATTTCCACCCGAGCGGCGGTGCCTCTGATCCTCCATGGGCAGCCGGCGGATCGCCACCCTGATATTTCCGTCAGGGGGATTAAAGGGGCGACAGCCCAGTGAAACTTTAACCTGCCGCTCCTCTAAATAAAACATTGAACAATGCTGAGTAAAGTGGCACTGAGCCAGAGAGGTATTAAACATTGATGCAGCTCCTGGGTCACAGGAGGAAATGTATCTAAGCTGTGAGTTCCTCTTCATCACCTCCCGTTGCACAGAGGGATGCAAATGCAGAGCTCAGGGATCTGATGAAAGACTGTGAGGGAGATAAAGTCAGACAGGAGGGGAGAAAACAGATAAAGAGTTTGGGTCAGGTTGCTGCCCTCGTGCTTCGTAGCATGTGTTTAAAGCTGCAATTAAAATCCTTAACCTTTCCGGGGTCAGTCAAAACTTTAAAGTGCAGTCTTGATGCTAGCCTGTTGAATGAGGAGTCGTTTGGGTTTGATTATTACCAAAAAAAAAAAAAAAAAAAAAACAGTGCCAGTCTAATGCGAGTTATTGCCTGCTGTATTTTCTAATTTTTATACAGGGCTTATATGGATTAGAGGTAGAGGAATAACATGATATGAAAACATATGTTGTTTTTGAATATTTTATATTTTCATATCTTATTATTCCTCTACCTCTAATCCATATTTAAGCCCTGTGATGGTACTATATACCCAGAGTCGCACATAACTGTTTTGGTCTGGTTCTCAAGGAAGAAGATAGTGAGGAACAAGTGTGAGTACCAAGCAACATCTCCAGGTGATGTTGCTTGGTAATCACACTTGGTCCTCACTGTCTTCTTTTCTCTCGAACATGATGATGATGATGATGATAAGGATGTTTTTGTTTTTTTGTTTTTGTTTTTTTTATTAACATTAAAGACATCAGCAAGTGACTGCTGTCACTTTAAGATGGAATGCACTGAATATACTGACACACATCAGGTTTCTTTCTCAACTGTTCGCTAATGACATAACTGGGAGAATACTGGCCAAGACAGGTATTTTGTGTAAGAAAGAAAGAAAACCAGCAACACTTGTGGCACGAAGGGGTCAAGGATAAAAATAAAAACAAAAACAAAAAACTGTAAGGCTGGAGCTGGGTAACAGCTTTATTTTGCCAACGTGTTTCGGCACGTTGGCTAAAAGGTTTCAGGTATGTATAGGTTCCTTTAAATACAAACAGAAACAGAATTCAATGAACCAATGAAAAAATTACATAAAAAAACATCAACCAATCACAAAGCTTATAATAAATAATTGTGTATCAACCAATAATCATCAAGGGAGAAAAAAAATGATAATAATGAAAAATAATAATAATAATAATATACAGAGTGTACACCTTTATATCAGAATATATCAGAGTATAAAAATATTTTTATAAAAAATATTTTAAGACCAATTCCTCATTAATCCCAGTAGGGAACAAACTTTTTAAATAAAAAATCCAAAAATCCTCCCTTCTTTTTCTAATCAAGTTAATGTTACCTCCTCTTAGTGGAATGTTTATATGCTCAATGCCAAAGTATAGAAAGGAAGACATAGGATGATTACATTCTTTAAAATGTTTTGCTACTGGTTTTGTTATATAAAAAAAACAAACAAAAAAACAAAAAACAAAAAAACATTTTTTGGATATACTCGTTGAAAGAAGAGGGAAAAATCTTGTTTCATCCTTGTATACAAAACCAACAGACCGGAACACATTGTTACATGGTCACAGTTTCCATCCTGTCTCTTTAAAAAGAAGTTTACCAATATGTCAACTCACAAGAATAAAACATATCTGTGAAAATAGTGAGGACTACGAAATAGAAAAGTGTAAAATGTTATCAAAATTTAAAGAGAGAGGTTACAATGAAAAGTGGCTCTTACAAGCTGAAGAAAAAGTACATGTTAAAAATCGTAAAGATTGCCTAAACTCTAACAAAGGTAAGAAGATATCTTCAAGGTATACTGGTATACTGCACCACATATGCTCCAAAAACCTTTAATATCAACAAGGTGGTGAATAAATATTGGCATATTTTACAAGATGATCCTTCCCTAAAAGGTACATTCCAAAATCCTCCACTTATTGCTCACAAAAGAGCCAGAAATATTAAGGATAAATTAGTTAAGGCTTGTTCCCCAAATAAACCTACAATTAAGACCCTTCCAGGAAAAATTCCTTTGGGAAATTTTAAACGTTGTAATTGTATTAACTGCCAATATACCAGGAAAATTAAATGTTTTGAACACCCTGTCTACAAAACGAATATACATATTAAAAGTTTTATCACATGTAACACTAAAAATGTTATATAGTTAATCAAGTGCCCTTGCCAGAAAGTATATGTTGGAGAAACATCACAGCGTTTAAGGGATCGTATTACAGAACACAGGAGTTCCATCAAAAGAGGTGATATAACAAAACCAGCAGCAAAACATTTTAAAGAATGTAATCATCCTATGTCTTCCTTTCTATACTTTGGCATTGAGCATATAAACATTCCACTAAGAGGAGGTAACATTAACTTGATTAGAAAAAGAAGGGAGGATTTTTGGATTTTTTATTTAAAAAGTTTGTTCCCTACTGGGATTAATGAGGAATTGGTCTTAAAAGATTTTTTATAAAAATATTTTTATATAAAGGTGTACACTTTGTATTTTTTTTTTTTTTTTTTTTTTTTTTTCTCCCTTGATAATTATTGGTTGATAACCAATTATTTATTATAAGCTTTGTGATTGGTTGATGTTTTTTTAATGTAATTTTTTTATTGGTTCATTGCAAGTTTGAATTCTGTTTCTGTTTGTATTTAAAGGAACCTATACATACCTGAAACCTTTTAGCTCTGATGAAGGCCTGTGTGCTGAAACGCGTTGGCAAAATAAAGCTGTTACCCAGCTCCAGCCTTACAGTTTTTTGTTTTTGTTTTTATTTTTATCCTTGACCCCTTCGTGCCACAAGTGTTGCTGGTTTTCTTTCTTTCTTACACTATATATTTACCAATCCATGCACCTTGTTGGTTGTGAAGTTGCACCAGACTAATCACATTATTCTCAAGACAGGTATTTTGTCATAATTTTGTGTGTATGTGTCTGTTCAAGCGAAAATAAATGCGAAAGAGGAATCAATTCGGTGTTCGAGCGCTGTCTGACTTTCTCTCTCTCTCTCTCTCTCTCTCTGCGTGTGCGCACTTCAGGTGTGGCACATACCCCCTGAGGCATTTAACATCCTTCTGTGGAGCACCTCTCTTCCACTTCCACTTTGTTACACCTTTTCACCCCAAAATTAAAATTCTGTCATTAATTGCTAACCCTCATGTCAAAAAATTGTATTCAATATATTTAAATGTTTTCAATTTTAATGTTTTTAAATGGAATTTATTCTTGATGGCAAAGCTGAATTATCAGCACCCATTACTCCAGTCTTCAGTATCACGTGATCCTTTAGATCACCTGAGGTAAATGTAATGCTTTGTGAAATTATTCTCTAGCTGTTTTATTAGTGTCTTTCCGTGGTTGAAACACTGGTTGAGAGAATAAATCTAAACATATCTATGCATAGATCGCGTGATATTTTGTTTACCCCCAAACCAGTTAAAAAAAAACAAAAACGCCCTGAAGCCGATTCTAAACATTTCATTGGCCATGTCATTCACAATAACGGTTGCCTACACCCAACCCTTAACCCCTAAACCTACCCGTCACTGTAACATGAGCCAATGAAATTGGTTGCAATAAACCATTTGGGGAAAAAAAATATTTTTCTGCAATTTTTCCTGTTGGTTAGCAAACAGCATTGCATTACCATGCACGCCCCCTTCAGGATTGGAGTGTGAATCGCCTGTGACTGACTGTATTTGTCGTCTAACTGTATGAACCGAACCGTGACATCTGTACCTTATGGTTCGGGACAAATACATGTACCGTTACACCCCTAATATGTATATATTTTTCATTCAAACAGAGAGAGAGAGAACTAATATTGATAGAGAGAGAAACATCACTTTACTACCATATACAATATTACAAGTTATTATAATATAATATATTTTTTTAACCTAATAAATGTTTTAAATTATGGCTTTCAATTATAGGCCTTCTGTAATGTTTCATCCCAAGAAATTGAGAAAAAATCCATTTAATAGAGATATCATTAGC
Organism: Chanodichthys erythropterus; assembly: GCF_024489055.1. Lineage (NCBI taxonomy): Eukaryota > Metazoa > Chordata > Actinopteri > Cypriniformes > Xenocyprididae > Chanodichthys > Chanodichthys erythropterus. The sequence goes on along the minus strand of NC_090231.1, from coordinate 24,626,119 downwards.
AGTATTGTGTACTGATATGCCTGAAATACCCATTTTTAAATATCCAAGGCAGTGCAATTAACCTGAACAATAAAAACTCTATTAAAACTATAATACTCTAATCTAATATTAAAACTCTCATGTTAAATGATGCTGTAAGTATTTAAGAGAAATATGTTATGCGGTGCAATCATAGCCACTGTTCAAATCCACTTACATTTTCAATAAATGCAGCCTATTTGATTGCATTTATTGTGATTGTACTGCCTTGATTAACTATTATAGCATAGAGAGCTGCTTGTAGGAAGTTACCACAGTGTAGAGTGTGTCTTAGAGCTATATGTGTGGAGATACAACTCATTTAGTCCATTCACAAATAAAATCAGATTCAAATTCTGAGCCTGTGATGTGTTTGTGCTATGCGTCTGAGTGGCCAAGGATCCAAAGCATAGCTCACATATCTTTGAAATGAGTCACTTCTGTTATTCTGCCTTCTGAGCCTATTTATTCTAGTTGGGAAAAAGTCTAGCCTATCTGTTTTAGAAGATCAGCCTCTGTCCCTTAGGCTCAATTCGATTGGATATATTTAAAGCTATACATCCTGTATCCAATGTGTCTATTCTTATATTTCAATGGCTTTCAGAGACCCAGGTGCTCTTTGCTGGTCACAATTTTCCTCTCTGCAGGATTAACTCAATAATATGCCTTCACTCCAGGAGCTGGGGTTAGTATCGTCGTCTGACATTTTCAGCTGTCTGCGGGTCTCCCAAGATGTGGCTCGTGTACCTTAGACTGTAAACAGGGTCAAACAATCCCAGTGTCGATCAATACCCCAAAGACAGACCTAACAGCATTGCCAGTCAGTCAGCAAGCCAGCCTCTCTAGTTCCAATGAGTGGCAGCCAACAGGAAAATAAAATGCTACAAATGTTCCACAAGGCTAATGATTCAGGTCATGGTAAACCAGCTACATTAGAAAGACATCATTATGCCCTGTTTTCCAAAGATGCTCACGCTTAACCACACGTCACTGTCGATTGAGAAGCAGGCAGTCTATTCGGTCTCTTTCTCTCTATTCTCCTGGTCTCTGGTGGCAGATGTTGCACCATAGAGACGATTAAACACATCAGCATCTCCATGAAATGTGAATGAGGCAATGACAACATTCTGCTGAGATCACAATGGTAGTCACATCACGCATTGCACATTTCTAACTCCCTTTACATAATTACTACAGCTGGATCCAGTATTTTCCCCTGCAAGGGCTATGTGGCTATAAACGTGATATATCACTGAAAACTTTCTAAAGTTAGAATTTTAAAATGAAAATGCTTGTTATATATTTTTCCTTTAGCTTAGATTATTATATTATTAATAGCTGAATATGAAAGGTGAAGTGAAAGGTCACACAAGCCAAGATGCTTCTCACGGGCCTTTTTTGTTATTTTTGTCATTTTTGTTACTTTTACTGACAGCAAAAGTAGAGGGTTACAATGGGTTCTTGTAGCAATGCTAAAAAAAAACTTTACAATATTAACATGCAATGTTATCAATACTAATTGTATCGTGAACCAACAATGAACATATATGTACCAACGATGTGTGTGAGTATATATATATATATTAGCGGTGTAACATACACAAAAATGACGGTTCAGTACATACCTCGGTTTTGAAGTCACGGTTCAGTATTTTCTTCACTGCCGTTTGAACTGAGGAGGCGCCTATACAGCAATCTGTCGTTGCCACACCAAAAAGCATCAAAACGGCGTTTATTGTTTGAATTTTGTAATAAAATGGACAGAATTTGAAAGATGGCACTTTGTTTCTTATCGAGAGTAACAAAATACAGAGCTTATTGCGATTATTAGTGGTTAATGTTGGTTAAAAGTGGTTAGGCTAAAAAGCATTACTGCGCGACCCCCCTTCTGGATTGGAGTGTGGATCGCCTGTGACTGACCGTATTCGTCGTCTAACTGCATGAACCGAACCGTGACGTCTGTACCGTGACGGTTCTGGTCCAGATCTGGGAGGAAATACCCCAGGACACCATCCTTCATCTTATTAGGAGCATGCCCCGACGTTGTCAGGCATGCATACAAGCACGTAGGGGCCATACAAACTACTCAGTACCATTTTGAGTTGCTGCAGTGAAATTTCAGCAAAATGGACTAGCCTGCTGCATCATTTTTTCACTTTGATTTTCAGGGTGTCTTTGAATTCAGTCCTCTGTAGGTTGATAATTTTCATTTACATCAAACGATGTGGAATCCTTTTGTTCCTAACACATTACTCAGTCCAAATCAGTATAGATATCCAGCATGATATTTTTCCCCATTGAGATCTGATGTGTTTTCAAAATGTTCCTTTCATTTTTTTGAGCAGTGAATATAGTTGCAATCAAAATTATTCAACCCCCTTAGCCTGCAAGACATTTTGCTGCTGAGAAAATTTATTGAACACAGTTCATCAAAGGCATCAGTAAACTATTATACAAAGTTTATTAATACACATTAATACACATATTAATATACACATTGAGTGATGAAAAATGAAAAGAAAAAAAAATCAAACTGGTTCTAAACATACGTGTACAAAATTATTCAACCCGCAAACGTCAAATTTTGTGCAGAATCTTTTATTCTTTATATATTTTCAATGATATTTCAATCTGAAGACTGTACAGGCCACTTAAGAACATTCTTCGACTGATCCCTGAACCAAGCTTATGTAGATTTGGATGTATACTTTGGGACGGCTGTCCTGCAGGAAAGTCCATTGATCGTCAATCTTCAGTCTCTGCAGTGGCATCACCATCTTTGCCAAAATGGCTTGATACTTCAAAGAATTCATGCCCTTCATACAGTCAAGATTTCTACTCCCTGCAACAGCAAAGAACCCCCATAACAAGACTGGAGCACCTCCATGTTTGACAATGGAGATGGGGTTCTTCTGCTGTTAAGCTTTGCCTATTTTTTCACCAGACATACCACTGATCTATGGGTCCAAAACGTTCCAATTTGGTCACATCCCTCCATAAAACATTCTTCCACAACTCCACAGGTATATCCAAATGAATTTAAGCATATAAGTCAGTCTTTTATGTTCTTATTGGTCAAGTATTTGGCAAAGCTGCAAAGCTTATGAGCAGAAGAACACCATCTCCATGGTCAAACTTGATGGCAAGATGGCAATTGCTTTCACATTTAACCTCATTGGCCAACACAACTTCTGATGCAGCGCAGTGTATGGAAATTGTAGGAAACATTTACATAAAATTAAATCTCATAATGAGGTGTACCATAAGAAGACAAAACAATATCAATATTTATGAGTTATATATGAATTATTAACTGTATTAGTGTCAAAAATATCATTAACCTATGTCATTAAATGCTGTCAAAAGTTTTGCTCATTTGTTATTTAATGATAACTATGCATTAACTGATCCTTAAAAACTGAACCAATAAAACTGTGCATTTCTTCTCTATTACAACCCTCTGTTACTCACCAACATCAGAAATGAGCACATTTAGATGAACAAAATAAGAACTAGAGCATTATTAGAATGTGAACTTATTGAAATATTTAGTGCTTTAAACAGTTACATTAAACTACAAAGGGTTTTAAATCGATAACGGGTTATTAAAAGGGTAGTTCCCCCAAAAATACCTCTGCAGAACACAAAAGAAGATATTGACATATTGACAACATTATTTTTACTCGTGGGATCCAGTCAGTGTTGTTTTGGACCCCGCTAACTTTCATTGAATAGACCAAACAAACAAACATGGACATTTTTCAAAATATCTGCTTCTGTTTTTTATATATATAGATGTGGAATGACATAAGGTTGAGTAAATGATGGATGAACTATAGTTACAAATAAAATGAATTATTTACAAATTATGCATACATAAACTATTAGGTTGCTGAGAATGATGTGACCCAGGCTTAAACTTGTGTCATCCTCATGAACATCACAGCTCATCGTGTCCGAGCGCTTGCCCATACTTCTAGCCTACAGCTCCGATGTGCATGGAAATGAGGGAGAAATGGTATGCGGAATTGACATGAGCCGCACTCGATATGTCAGAGCACCCGTGCTAATTACTAAATCACAACTTTGATGTATTTGATGTTTAAACGAAAATTGTGAGGTGAATGTGAGAGGCACTAGTTTAAGTTGACAATATAAACGTCACGGGAAATCCAGTGCAAGCTAGTTTGCGAAATAGGAAACTGCAAAAAAAAAAAAAATCTCGCCCTGAATCACCCGACCATGCAGTGGTAATGATAAGGCCATTACCTTGTCTATGAAGAGACGCTGCCAATTCTGTCACCCAAAATTAGAGGAGAGCCAGTAACATTCCCACATTTTTGTCACTCTTATTTGGAGAGGATTCAGGCTGTCAATAAGTATACCATAATAGTGTGGAAGTACTGCCAGTTCGAATAAAACAACAGAGAGATCAACTGAATGAAAGGTGACCTTGCCATAATTGAGATTCATCACAGGCATGGCGGGCGGCGGAGGGGAGAAACAAGAGCGAATGAAATAAAAGACAGAGAGAGAGAGAATAACACAACACAAATATGCATTGCCAGTTTTATAGGAGAACGGCCAACTGTTGTTCGATTGCACGGCCTGAATGTCAATTCCAAGCTTAAAGCTCGAGTTCCCCTTTTTAATGTTTAGCTTTCTATGTCTCTTCTTCTCTCTTTTTTTTCTCTTATTGTGCAGGGCAGCATGTATAGAGAGACAAATTATGCCTTCCCTGCAGTAGAAAGAGCTTGCGGTCGGAGCTGTTCACTCTGTGGGAGAGATAACAGAGCTCAGCAATCCAGCAGTCAGACAGAAGATTTCACTTAATACGCCGACTTCAATCACATTATTTCCTTATTTAAAATTCGGAGGGAATCAACCTCCTGTGCAGAGCTTCAAGGCAACAGACAGATGTAAGTAAGCTGGATGTCAGGGCATGAATATGACTCAGTGGGACCTGGCTTACGCCGAGTGAGATTATGCTGCCTTTTCAGCGACATACAATGGGCAGGTTTGAGTTTCAGTTGTATCCCACTGCAGGCCTCACTACTGGGTTGCCCGACTCATGGCTGTGCCATCCAAACGTGGCAAATGAACACAATTTGTTTGCTTGGATAGCTTTAAACAGCTGTGTAAAAATCAGTTGAGTAAAGATCATTATCAATTCATATGATTCACTTATATAGCTATAAGTGACACATACAGTATAATAGCATTTTCACATTAAAATGACCATAAACTTAATTTCCTCACGGATTAATAATGAAATGTATGCATGATCTATTTAGGTAGTTATTTAGTTGGTAACTGTCAGGAAATTAACAAAGACAGGGGATCCAAGTGCAAGTATAACAATATTTATTGACAGAATTCGCTGTACAATAACTTCACTGTGACGTGCAGAGATGGTGGCGAGTAGCGTGGTTACGAGCAGAGTGGCGCAGGGCTGCAGCGGGTATCAGAAACCAGGAATAACCCAACCCAGAAAGCAGGGCACACGAAGATAGTCCAGAATCCAAGAACCAGGACGAGACAAAACAGAGAGCACGACACCGCGGCAGCCTGCATCGAACTGACAAAACCTGTGTCTCAATCAGTTCCCTAGCTCCCCAGCTCGTGAATCAGTATATCGTGTACACGAATTTGGGCACTGGTAAGGACAGTATAGCCGCGTTCCATTCGACAGGGTCCCTACGCAGTGTTCACTGCTCCCTACTCCCTGAGCACGGTATATCAGTTGAAGTGGACTTTGCTGACAATAATCGTTCATTTGGAACGCCCTGCAAACGTCAAAGAAAGTCGACAGTGTCGCGGAGATTGATGACATAAATAAATAGATCTTTTAATTTACTTTCGAATTTAAAATCGACTCAACAGATTTGAAGCTGTAACTGTCATGCCATATGAAAATAAATTCTCATTTGGTTAACTGTATAAATGTATTCTTAATCCATGGTCTCATGCGCTTTATTTTCCACGCGCAGCCGCATAAACACTCCTGAGGTAACATTAAATAAAATAAAAAAATAAAATAAATGATAGAGCCTTTGCTGCTTTTCAACACTTTTAATTTGTCATGCCTATTCATACAATAAAATATACAAATGTAACACTCGTCGCCATAACCATTCATACTTTCGTTCATATAAAATATGAACACTCAAAACCAGAGAGACGTTAAACTCTTTCAACGGCTCTGTTTCGTCATAGTTCTGAATGGTGATGTGGTGCGCAATGACAGTTGGGTAATTTTACCTCTCTACTTCCTGTGAAGTGATGTATCGATGTTCCCTTATTCCCTATGCCGTTCGCAGTGCCCTTCGAACGGAACATGTTCGCTCCCTTCGGAATGGAATCTCACTTAAGATGGCGAAATACCGTGTGAAGTCCACTTACGGTCGAATGGAACGCACCTTGAAAGATGCTGGTTCACTACACATTGGGACACTTATGACTCTATTTCCGGCGACGTGTCACGTGACGTCCTCATTGTACAACATCACTACTGGTATTTATGAACAATAACAGAGCTGATATTTTCTGACATTACTTGTAATGTTATTTAAACTACATTATGATTAATTATTTGCTTGTTACTTATATGTGCAACATTTCAGCCATAAATTATAAATGTTAGCTAGATTATGTTCATTACCTGTCTAGCGATGTATGTTTATGCTGAAATATAATAAAATAACGATTTGTATTTTTAAAAACATCTATCGCGTATCGTTATGTGTAGTGAGTTGGCTCACGTGATTCAAGTTTCGCGCTTCAGAACTTCCGTTAAAGGAACATAATGAGCATCGATGCTCCCTGGTTTTCACGGTGCATCGTGGGACTTTTCAGGGATCGAACGTTTCAGTGCCCTGGAAGGATTCTGCGCATGAGACAGCCCTTAAAATGGCCGACTCCCTGGTCAGTGCCCTGACTACTGAACTAGGGAGCTGATTGAGACACAGGGAAAGACTACAAGTAGACACGCACATTATATATACAAGCACTAACAAGACACGGCTGGCAACAGATCACAATCAGATCGTAATGGGTGACGCCCACACAATCAGTCACTCACACACATACACACACACACACAACAAACACACGAGGGCGAGTAAATGCATCCATGAACCGTGACAGTAACACCTTACAATATGTTTCATTTGTTACCTAACATTAGTTAACTACATTAAGATATTTCTTCCGCATTTATTAATATTAATTTCAACATAAGTTAACCCTTAAATTAGTGATGCATGATATATCGGCCACCATATCGGTATCAGACGATAATGTTATCGTTATCAGCCTGATAAGAACATTTGGCCGATATATTAAAGCTGATAAATGGATTATTTCCTTCAGCTGATACACTTCAAATGCACACTTACATAGTGATGCCCGATTTCAAAACAAAGCTTCAGGAAGATTCGGAGCATAATGAATCAGTGTGTCGAATCAGCGGTTCAAAGCGCCAAAGTCACGTGATTTCAGGATTTTGGCACGCTAATTCATAATGTTTTGAAATCGGCCATCACTAAATAATTCGTTATTTTGTTTTTTTTTGGCGCACCAAAAATATTCTCGTCGCTTTATAATATTAATATTGAACCACTGTACTCACATGAACTAATTTAAATATGTTTTTATTACATTAAAGGATCTTGAGAGAGGAAATGTCATTGCTCCCTATACAGGCCTCACAGAGCCAACGGATTTGAACTAAAATATCTTAATTTGTGTTCCGAAGATTAATGAAGGTCTTACGGGTCTGGAACGGCATGAGCGTGAGTAATAAATGACAAAATTTTCATTTTTGGGTGAACTAACCCTTTAAGAAAGGTTATTAAATGCTGTAAAAGCATGTTGTTCTTTGTTAATTAACTAATGTTAACAAATTAGACCTTATTGTAAAGTGTTACCAGTATTAGTTCATGCATGGATTACATAAAACAATACAGTATTGAATGGAAGTTGCTTCGGATAAAGGTATCTGCTATCTATTTATGTATTTACTTATTCAAATTATTACTTTAAAACGTAGTTTTAAAAACAATTAAAGATAAACTAAGCAACATAAATGGCCAAAAAGAGGTGATTTGGCAAAACCAAATAAGAATAATTATTTATGTTCTCAAGGTGACAGTAATTGCTTTTGTCAAATAGGGGAAAGAAAAAAAAAGTAATTGGTGAGAACTCAATTAAAGGTTATTCTTTAGACAGGACTGTTAAAGACAAGACAATTAAAAGACCCATTATTCCATAATGAGATACATGCCATACAGTGTCTTCTGGGGACATGATGGACTAAATGGAATACAGCTGTAGGATTAAATCAAAATGTTACAAACTCTTCATTAGATTTTAATGTGAATAATAAGTTTTTGTTGAGTAACATACTTTGTATATTCACTAGTGATATTGAAAGTCTTCCTTGAGAATTGCACAGTTAACAAACAGACCTTTACTGTCCTATAATGAAATGGCTGACACCCTGTTACCCTAAGGATAAAAGAAGCGGCCAAGTTGGACATGATCGAGTGTCTCATACTTTCCAAAAGGAGACACAGCATGGCCCAGATTACGTCCCACCTGTCTCTCTCCTTCAGCAGTTATCTCAAGCCCATCCATTCTCTCCCACTATATCTCTCTGTCTCAACATCTTCATGTGTCCCGCTCTGCTTGGCTCCAATGGATGGATAGCTGCTTCAATGCCCAGGTGTGTGGATGAGATGTAATTTTCCTCAGGTGTCTCTTCTAATTGCTTTTCATTTAGTATTTATGGCTCTGGATATTTATCACTTGCTTCTTTAGTACCAGGAGTGAGATCTCACATGTCCACCACATTATAGTTGCAGGATGAAGATGTGGTGGATCTGCTTATACGTGACGGCTATGATATTTAGATAATCTTCATAAGTGATTACATTATTCAGTGACAGTCATGGTTGTGAGTCTTCACTTCAGCAATTGGATTAAATAAGGTGTAAAGTATGACAACAAAGGATCTAATTAAACTTTAGAAAAATGAATGTTTCTAGCATAGATGAGATGATTGAAAAACCTGATGTTGATACAGAAAGTCCACACCATATATCTTCTGCCCTTCTAGCCTATTTGGTACTTTTTGGCAGTTTTTTGCAGTAATGGCCTGTAAATTCTGTAGTTCAACCTTGTTTCTGTTGCAATTATGACCAAATCTTTTATTAATAACAAACATGCATTTTTAATTTGTTAAATGAACGGCTGTCTAAAATGTTCTACTCCTCCAAATGTGTTTCCTCATTATCGATTAAAGGAACTTTAAACCTTTTCCTTAATTCAATCATTTGCCCTAATTTAATTTGTTGTTGTGAGACTGTTCTAATTTATTCCGTCTAATTGCTGTCATCTGTTTGGAAACCTTTTTTTTTTTTCCTTTCCAGAATGAGACTGGTGATACCTTTTGCAAGGTGGATCAATTCATTTATATCACTGAATTCATGTGATTTATTTTATAAACCAGGCTTCAAAATGAACAATACTGTACATTTCCCTGCTTTCAGAAAGAACAAAGAATCATCCATCTAACTGTATTTGCCTTAAAGTAACGAACAAGCTGATCACAGCTGGTGCCCCTAAAGAATGAAGTTAATGAGCTGCTACGTTTGTATTTTTTATGAGTCTGTTTTTCAAATTATGTTCTCTGCTTAATTACTTTTTGAAGTAAAAGGCCTCAAAGTTAAAAGGCAGACATCTGGAAACACTGTACACACTCACGGCTGTGCTTGGACAAGGATTACTCTGATCCACACAAATACACCCCATGAATACCCCTATCTCTGGTGCCAGTGTGATGCTAAGATTTCAAAAATGTAAAATCTGTCATTGTTCTTTGTGGAAGAACATGCATATAATGTTCCACAGAAGAAATAAAGTCATACAGGTTGGAATGTCCAACGCTATCTCACGACCAATTCGTACGTATTTTACGAGGTGGTTAACTTGTACGGCAACTCGTAAAATACGTATGATTTAGCAAAAAACGTATGAAATCGCATGAGTGAGGTCGTACGAATTAGCCACCTCGTAAAATACGAACAAATTGCCGTGAGATCAGGTTGGAATGTCGTGAAGGTAGGGTTGGGAATCGAAAATCAGTCTGTTATGTCTTAAGTGAACATAAAGAGTTGATAAAGAAAATGCATGTGTAACAGTACACTGGATCTGTGCATTCGGTATTAAAAGTGACAGCAGGCTAATAAACCTGCTGCCGTCTGTGTCGTTATGGATCTAAATGTTTGACTTTTTTACTACATAGGAGTTGAAACTGGGAATAGATAAGAATGGGAATCGATAAGCAGAATATGATCTGGAATCGAAATCATTAAAATGCAAACGATACCCAACCCTACACTGTAAAAAAAAAAAAAAAACCCAGTAAAATTTACGGAAAAAAAACGGCAGCTGTGGTTGCCAGAACTTTGCCGTAAAAAATACAGTAACAACGTAAAAAAAAAAAAAATCTGTTAAATTTACGGTAAAATAACGTATTTCATTAACTGATATAATGTTAATTTACCAACCTAATGAAGTACTAATATCTGTTTTGTACCTTTATAATACACTGACAGTCACCAAACACAGTGGTGATAAGAGTCACATGATGAATCAAAGTTCATCACAAGCAGATTTTCCACTAGCTGAGAAGGACAACACTAACATATAGAAGGTGCACACAGTGTCATTCTCACACACACACAATAAAAACCATCATGGTAACATGCATGAAATTTTAAAATAATTTAACAACATTGATTCACCGTATATAGTATCTGGAAACTTTCTGTAAACCAATTGACAGTTTTTCACCGCAGCATTTTTACAGTCTTTTACTGTTAAAATCACGGTAATTTTTTACAGTGTACATGAGGGTGAGTAAATGATGACTGAATTTCCATCTATGATTGAACCATCCCTTTAACATTATATGGAAATCAAGAGCAGGGAGTTGCAATTACATGCTTTGCTAAACATGCAGTTTTGAAGTCTTGTGTCAACAACTGAACTGCATAATAACTTACTGTTCAGAGGTGGTGGTGATTACGGATGAGCATTTAAGTGATAGCGTGAATTAAAGTGTGAGAGGGGGACACAATAGCAGATCTACAGCAGGAAGCGCTGGAGAAAAGGGAGCTGTCCATGGCGCCGTGGTTCTGAGACGCTCACCCTGGCTGCGTCTCTGCATGGGTTGAGGGTGGGAAAACACCCTGTCAGTGCTGATAATAACCAGACTTTGGAGCACTCATACTGTTTAAAGAATGAAACACGCTGCATGTTGCCTCTTTTTGACAAATATATGTTCAAAAAACATATGAAGCACTTGAGCTTAAACAAATTAGAGCAGAGTTTTGTACGTGCTCCTCTCTCATTTTGCTTCTTAGAGCACTTTTATTAAAATGTGTTTAATTACATTCTTGCTGTGAGGCGAGATCAGAGGAAGAATCCCCTGAGCCACCTCCTGTTGTCATCTAATACCCTTCAGCACTTCCAGCACCTACTTCCCTAACTTTTCCCTCTATATCTTGCCTGTAGTAATCGTCTTTCCAGCGTGCTGCAACAACAATGTGACAAATCCGTGACACTGAAGACAGCCGATAACCAGCTTTATGTTATCACCTTGCCTCTGTCCAACAGTGTTGATCAAACGGCTGTGCATTTGATCTTGCTGAATCCAAATTTGTATGCATTTTTTTTTTTTTACATTTTATGAACAAGCGAACCGTCCTGTTTAACTGCATGGCAATGTCTCACTAAGTCTGCCATGTTCTTAGTGAATGAAGTAAAACCATCCCACGTTGCTTGTTTAAGGCCTGAATAGAAATCCCTGTAGGTCAGTACACTGATTAGTCATCAAGGAGAGAGGCAGAATATCCCCCTCAGATGATTCGGCCGTAATATCCAGCGGAATGGCTGCTCTATTTCTCATTGCCAAGGTGCTATTATTGCCAGATGCTACCTTCCCCGTCATCTGATCTACAAACAAATACCTTGAAACACAGGCCTGGGAAAAACAGGAGGGGAAGAAATCACGCTCATATGGGCCGCAACAGACAGATGGCCAGTATTTAGAGATTTGTGAATCTGTCTGCCCTCCACGAGCTCAGCTCTGAACAAAACATGCAGTTAATAAATTTGCCACACTGCATTACAAGTTTGATGAGAACAGTGCAGTATATTTGTTGGGATTTATCTAGAAATGCGATGAGCTGATGTTTAAAAACCTAAAGTGTTAAATAAACCAAAATACTGCTCGATTATGTGAAATTATGTGTAGAGTTGTCCTGCTTTTGGAAACTTTAGTTTATCATAACAGATCTCAGATGCTTTTTTAAAAAAAATATTTTAGTATTTAAGGTATTGTTGTATTTAATTTTTTTGTATTTATAGTATTGTTTTCATTTTACTTTTACTTTAAAGGGTACATAACACACAGTTTCAGCCAATCTCTTGTTAATCTTGAGTACTTGAAGAGTTCAGATGCAAAACCCTCTAAATCCATCAGACTTCTTTTCTTTAAAATTAGCATTTTTACCAGGCTTTTACGATCAAGTTCAGGAGTTTCATTTTAAAGGTAATGATAAGGTTATTAGCTAGTGAATAAAATAACTTTTTTCAAAAAAATGTCACTCTAGACAATTTATTGGTTTTTAATAAGTTAGATTTTATTTTGCGTCAAAACCAGCTAAATCCACTTGTGCTTTTTTTTGCAAAAACCTCTAAATCCACCTATTTGGGACAAGACTTGGTAAATAGTTGAAAAATCACTAAAGATGCAACTAAAAACCTTGAAAAAGATGAGAGCACTTATCACTTAAAAACTAAACAGTAGACAAACCTCTTTACACAGGGATCTAACACGTCTCTTCTATTCAGCCTCCACTTTTTGCCTCCTCCATTTATATGGCACAACTTCCATATGAGACAGAAGAATACATCTTGTTTGACTTTGTCTTTGGCGAAATAGAGCTGTTGTTTGGTGTATAATAAATCCAATTCCTTCAAAGTAACGGCACTGCACGAAGAACTGTTATGAGTGCATGATACAATTGCGACCAAGCCATTTCCACTGTAGGCTATTTTGCCTTATGACAGGCGGAGTTTTGAGGTAAATAACGTTTTCTTCTGCCATTCAATATTAGTAGGACAGGCTGATCCATTTCATCGTACTCCATCTTTTAATTTAAAAATCTCAATCTGAATCTGACTCTAAAAAAATCTCCTCAGCGCGCCGCAATATTGAAACCGCTCAGAATCATATGATTCGATTCGCGCCTTCTGATTGGTTCTCGGAATATAGCAGCTTTTGCTGCCTAAGGGAAGTGGCGTCTAGAGGCTTTTGCCAACAAACCGATATTTCTGAATGGGCTGACGCTGCGATTTAGAGGATTTGAAGCACGTGATTTGTTGAACGTGTGCTACGTGCCGTAAGCATTCGGCATGGCGTTTAGCGGCTTTTGCTTCTGAACTCTTCACTTATAGAATAGTATAGCATCCTTCATATCTCCGAAAAGTCTTTAGTTTTATCAGATTTATAAAAGAAAGATACGCTGTACCGAGTCTTTCTGAAAACAGCCGAGCTCCTGGAGGCGTGCCGTGAGTGGAGCTAAAGAGTGATGATCGTGCGTAGCTTTTGCGTAGCTATCGATGGTCAGCTAAACAAATGTATTTAAACACACACAATACACCATCGCATTATCGCTGGATAACTTTTGTTTTTTTATACTTTTGTGTTGTTTACATTATATGCACATACGCGCCGACTGCCAACAAAATGGACATTTGATGCAGTTTTACTTACTACATGCGGTTCCGTCTCATGACCAGGATCTTTTACTGCTGTGATTGCTCCATTTTTCAGTTTCAGACGATCTGCAAATCCAGCGTTGAACTGGGCCTTGTTTACAAAACCATAATCGCTGATCCTGGAGGCTCGAGCAGCCATGGAAAACACAAGATATTCTGCATTCATTTTAACCAATAAAAAAAGTGCAACTTTCAGACACGACTTTACCCTTATTTTGATACTTAATTGAAGGCAGTTTCTATGGTTATTTTAATAAGAAATGTCAAGAGCACATCAATTTAATGCGTGAGCACAAATCTCAGCTCCACTTAACGCTGGGTTCTTTGGAAAGCAAGGTTATCTTTCCCTCACAACCAAAAACACACTTATTTGGTGACATTGTTGATTTTGTGGTCTAAAAACAAAAGTGATAAATTCTTTCTTGAGCAAGTCCTGTGCAGCGCTGCAGATGACTTCCGTAACACAAATGTTGATTCCGTATGTTGATGGACTCTTCCGGGAGAAGTGCCCATACAAAGAATTCCACCCTTTATTTTGTAATACAGGAGGAGGAGTAAATCCCTAAATTACATTTATATGCTAATTTTTGTTCATGGTAGCATAATCGGCTTGCATGTATTACAATCTTAATAGTATCAAGTGATAATATTCAAAGTTCATTTGATGATCTTTTAGAGTTGAAGAACACGCTATGGACATCAGGGGTTGAAAGATGTCAGTAGAAACCTCATAACTTAGTTGTGTGCCAGGTTGTGACATTTGTGTAAGCATTTCAAAGCTAAAATACAGAGCTACAAATTCTAATGTTAATGTTATATGAACATTAAAGGGTTAGTTCACCCAAAAATGAAAATAATGTCATTTATTTCTCACCCTTATGCCGTTCCACACCCGTAAGACCTTCGTTAATCTTCGGAACACAAATTAAAATATTTTTGATTAAATCCGATGGCTCAGTGAGGCCTGCATAACTAACATTTCCTCTCTCAAGATCCATTAATGTACTAAAAACATATTTAAATTAGTTCATGTGAGTACAGTGGTTCAATATTAATATTATAAAGTGACAAGAATATTTTTTGTGTGCCAAAAAACAAAACAAAATAACGACTTATATAGTTATGACCGATTTCAAAACACTGCTTCATGAAGATTCTGAGCATTAAGAATCAGCATGTCGAATCATGATTCGGATCGCTGCTGAAATCACATGACTAAACAGTTTCAGCCAGGGGAAATCAACAGTATAACAGCGTGTGAACCTAATGTTATGTTTACTTCAGGAAGATTTGGCCTGTAATGTCTTTACTTCATTAACTACATTAAATTTTTTTTGATAAGTTTTTTTTACTTTTTTGTACCCCACAATGTAGCCTAAAAAGTTTGCTTCTCTTTTAATAGTTTATATTTTTAATAAAACTATTATTACCTTTTGTGCCCAAATTTTATTATCTTGAAATATATATTTTGTAAACATTGCTTCACTTACTTATTATGTGCTGGTATTACATTATTAACTGTGATTACATTGTGCGTTGCTACAGTGTTTGTAATGTAATACATTTCTCATACGATAACCTATTACATTATTAAAAAAATAATAATAATTTTATATATATATATATATATTATATATCGTTATTGCCATAATTTATATCAAAACAAGTTTTAAAATTAATCTCTTTTATCAATCAAGAACATGTGTGCGTTTAAACCAATGGAAGAGCCTCTGCCATATGACTGCACCTTTTCCCTTCTTATTAGGAAATTTAAGGACTACTACTACTGCAGAGAAAAGTTTCTAAGCTGACCTTTTTAGTGTGATTTCCTGCAATAATTATCTAATTCCAGAGGCCGCTGTGCTCCTCTAATGATACCGAGAATGCAACTCTTTTTCTTGGTAGTGTTTAATTATCTGGGTGAGCATGGTGCAGTAATCAAAGCTCACATGCAACAATATAAGGCTGACCAGAAATGAGAAACACTATTACTGATGCACAAGGTTATAGTTTGAAATAGAGGAACTCATGCTTGACTTTGCTGTTACTTCTTTGCTATTGCTGTATACTTTAGAAAATGTACCCCGAATTAAAATGCAGACTCCTAAATGTCTCTATTTCATACTAAATGCTGCGTGGTTCATTTTGATTTTAATGTTTTTAAGCATGAAGGACACAAGCCAGACATGAAGGTGCCTTTACTGTAGTGAATGTTGTAAATTACTTTTCTGCTCACATAATTTACTTGGTATACACTCACTGTATTGTTAATGCCTCACAAAGCAGTTGCTGCCGTTTTAAGTGTAGAATAACTTGAATTAAATTTGGGAGAATTTAGCTTTAAAACTATACCCTCATTGTGAAATGTCTATATCTTAGGTGTGATAAACCAGAGTGTGAGAGTGGATTATAAAATTTTCATGATACAGTAAGCCCTATTAATTCATTTAGAGAACCTGTGGATTCATAAGAAGGAAATTCATGCAAATGAAAATGAAAACAAAGCACTTTTTTTTGGCAGAGATTTCAAGTTGCGTAAAACACAAGCCTTTCGGCTTAATGCCAGTGAACCTCTACATTTCTGGCGGATTTGCCTAATAAGAATCAATCAAGTGATTCTCTGTGCAAAGTTGTTCCCCTCTCGGCTCCTCTGCATGCATCACAGACATCTTGACAGGCCACAGAGTACTGTTTAGACAGCGTCTCATTTGTCAGAGCGTAGGGGAAAAGTCAACAACGAAGAAGCTTGACAAATTCCTTCAGATTCTCATGCTGATTAAATATTCAATTAATTTTTGGGGGGCCCGTGTTGTCACCCTTTTCCATCCCTGACGGTTTCACAAGGACAATAGCCTTCACAATATCTCATCTTCAGTCACAGCCAGTGACAGCTGGCACTGGAAAGGTTAGCTGTCCAGTAGGTTTTTTATTATTTCCTGTGGGGTTGAGATAAAGAGGGGGAGATAGAGAGGCCTTGTGTTTTGGTAAGGCTTTGCACAGCTGTCTGAACTGTTAGTGAGGAGGATGGACTGTGTGTGCATCAAAAGCTCTGTGTGCTATAGAGAAAGCTGTCTGGGGCAGAATAAAAAGCCTCTCCAGTGGTCATTTAAACAGTCTCAGCTGGGCATTCAGGCTTTCATCAGCTTGAGAGAAAGAAAGAGACACACAGAGACAAAAAGATATTAGGCTTCAGAATGCATATCAAAGAGCTGGATGTCCATGGATGATGAAAGGACTTGCCAGACTGCTACGAGTAACTACCTGACTTTGGTCAATAGCAGTAATTAATCATTTAAAAACAACAAACAAGCAATAAAATTAGGTGTTTTTGTTTTTTAAGCAATAGTGTGTAATTTGTCTGCAGTTTGTTGGCAAACACTCCAAGATGTGCGTCCAAAATCGCATAGTTCCCTACTATATGTTAGTCGAAAACCATTATGTGACAAAAGAAGCATGTTCGAATTCACAGCATTCATAAAAGAGTAGGCAAAAGTACCCGGATGACCTACTACTCCCGGTGAGATTCTGAAGTGCGCATATTATGGACACTTTACTATCCCATGTGGTCATGGGAGAGGATTTGTGACTGGCATTGAAGTGATGCAACTGATGCTGGTAGATCACATGATTATGACAACATGGCGAAGTTAGTATGTCTGGTTTACATTCATACTACACAAATTCATACTATATAGAACATTTTAGTGCTTGCAAAGTAAGTACTTATAAAAAAATAAATACCTACTCAAGAGAGTTTGAGATTTTCGGATTCAGCCGTGGTCAAACAAATAGCCCATTGAGTCAGTTTTGCTATGAGAGCTGCAGTTCTTAAAAATTGTGTCATTTACTCACCCTTTTGTTGTTTCAAACCGGACTTTCTTTCAGAACTCAAAAGATGGTATTTTGAGCATCAGTGGTGTCCAAACAACATTAGATCCCATTGATTTTTATTGTATGAACAAAACACCTGAGACATTCTTCAAAATGTTTTCTTTCGTGTTCTGCAGAAATAAGTCCTAAAGGTCTGAGGCATCATGAGGGTGAGTAAATGATGACAACATTTTATTGGCTGAACTATTCCTTTAAACATATATATATATATATAAACAATTGCACACAACAGCTTGAATGATACATTATTTTCCTACAACAGTTAAACACCTGCTGTTAAAGACACAACTGGTATATTTTTGCACAGAACCATCAAGTTGTTGTTGGATAACCCTATTTGCCCTTGTGAATGCCAAACACATGAATTTTTCTGGATTTATGATGAAGAAAAATTCTCATACCACAAGGAGTGTTACAGTAAATACCTTTCAGCTTTTGAGCAAAATTTGATTCATGGCAGCCGCACCGAGACTCTTTTGAAATCCTGCAATTCTTTAGATTGGTTACTGTTATGCTC
Source organism: Chanodichthys erythropterus (assembly GCF_024489055.1). Classification (NCBI taxonomy): domain Eukaryota; kingdom Metazoa; phylum Chordata; class Actinopteri; order Cypriniformes; family Xenocyprididae; genus Chanodichthys; species Chanodichthys erythropterus. The sequence goes on along the minus strand of NC_090231.1, from coordinate 24,607,842 downwards.
TGCTCTCAAATGCCTCTCTGTACTGCCCTTAATGCCAAATAATATCCATATTAATATAATGAATGAGGGATTTAATAGACCTGGGGCAGTGGGGAAGACTTGGTTTAACATGATTGTCTGGGGTGAATTATAATAACATATAGACCTTATTCAGTCTCCGCATGAGGGAAGAAAATCCCATTTGCTTTTGCAATAAATATGTGAGCTCAAATGCAGCATTTGCTCCATATTGTCTCTATGCCATAGACTATTTTTGTGTGTGTGTGTGTGTGTGTGTGTGTGTGTGTGTATGTGGTGGCTGACTTACAGGTATTTGGTCTAAACTAATGTTACCAAACTCTAATATTCATGTTAACCAAACACTATATGGACCATCTAGAACCTAAAGAAGCTGGTTATAATGGTCTGTGATGGCATTATATACTTTACATCATGGAAAACATGGTAAAGGTCATTGTGTTAGGGAAACGGCACCATAGACTCACATTCTTTAATTTTAAAATTATATATATTATATATATATATATATATATATATATATATATATATATATATATATATATATATATATATATATATATATATATATATATATATATATATATATATATATATATATATATATATATATATATATATATATATATATATATATATATATATATATATATATATATATATATTAGGGATGTCCAGATCCGATCACGTGATCGGAAATCGGGCCCGATCATGTGGTTTCAGACTCGATCGGAATCGGACATTACCTCCCGATCAGGACTCGGATATATTAGGGGTGCAACGGTTCTCGGTAAAAAAATCAAACCATACGGTTCACTTACGGACGGCACTTGCACTGCGGTCCATCTCGAATGACGACGCATCTATTGGTTAATATGGTTTGTTTAAAATAGCAGAGTTCAGATAATGTATGTTTCAGTCGATGGATGCGCAAAACGTTACAACAACGATAATCAGAAAGCGTGGACAAAACAGTCACTCTTTGTAAACTGTTAACTGCGAGTGCCGTCTGCTCTAATGTCCAGTCATTTACTCCGTCATCACCCGGGTGTTGATACAGGTGAGACCTGAACAGCACCCATTGCTATCTGTGTTTAAACTAACTCATTTAAGCCTTGCTTATTTAAACCTTCAAGAACAAGACGCGAAAGAGAACTCGCGCGCGCTGTGAGAAGATTTGTGTGCGCTCATCCGAAGCGCGCACACGCTTATTCCAGTCAGCGCGCAAATACTGAGTTCTCTTTCACGTCGTGCGCTTCAGCGGACAAATTATGTCAACATGCCCGTCCTAGCGAGTATCCTAGCAAACATAGTTGGTTATGTCTTAAGTGAACGTATATTAGTCGAGAAAAGACAGCGCATGTGTAACAGTATATGAACTGGATCGTGCATGTCTTAAAGGGAAAACAACTATTCCTGCTGCCTGTATTTAATGTTAAATCAAACAACAAATAACAAAGAAATTACTCACTGCTCTTGACTGAATAGTTTTTGTAACTTAAATAATGATTAATCTTTATTTATTTTATACAGTAAAGATAATAGGCTTTGCAGTGATATTTTATATTTGATTACTATTTGAAAACTGTTAGATACCTGAAAAACCTGAAAAGCACTGTTCCTGGATCTGTTTTTTCGCTCTTCTTTATTCTTTTTTATGTAGGCTATTAAGTATCGGATCGGGACTCGGTATCGGCAGATACTCAAAATCAAATGACTCGGACTCGGACTCAAGGGCAAAAAAACGTGATCGGGACATCCCTAATATATATATATATATATAAAATGAAATTGAAAGTGTAACTTTGTCATGCTTTAGATTTCCATAGCAATCAGCCTAAAAGAGAGAAGAATCTATTTTTTTTTTTCCTAGACTTGAATAATAACTTAAGCTAAAAAAATAAAAAATAAAAATAAAAATCTGTGCTTTGAGTGACAGCTCTTTAAAATTCAAAATGAATGGCTAAGGATGTGAGGACCTGAACTGTGCCCAATTATAATGATGAACAAGAGCATAGGGAGGGCCACACATCAGTCAACAAGCCTCTTGCACTTATTTCCAGCTCATGTAGGTTGCACATGGGCCATGTCTATGAGCGTTCAAGTGAATATCCTCAGCAATCTGTAATCATATTCTGCAACTTGGCTGACACTAAGAAGCAAATCAATCATGTTTCCGAGAGACATGCAGACCCTCCCACCACCCTTGGGGTGAAGCATCTAGAGGTGGCTTGCAATGCCTCCTGCTTTCATTTCCCATTCTGTGGATGTCAAATGCCACAGATCCTTGGTTATGCATGCAATCTCAGGCGTTTCAAAGGCGCCTGTCCCCTCTGCACTACCAGCTAATTTGTCTTCCAGCAACAATATGGATTAAATAACTCAGTTGTCTTTGATCATCCATGCACGCTGAATCTTCTGGAATCTAATTTAACCCGGCCAAACTCTGGTTTGTGAGACCTGCAGTGTGACACTGTTAGGATGCGACATTAACACAGTTGCTATAAGTTAATGCTATGGATTACCTGTAAGAATAATTCCACCCTCTCTTTTTCTTTGTAACTTAGAATAATTGTTTTCTCTTCTTTTATGCTGTTGTTTTTCCTCCTCTCCTTTGACACTGGGTATTTATATAGACATTCAAACTGCAGCAGTTCACCTTTATTAAATACTTATGGATATTTTCTCTCCTCCACTACACTTTCTAATTCACTATTACTTGGCAATCTCTCCATCAGCTTAGCCTCTCATTTTAGGTGATCAATGTTATGCCTGACAAAACTGATCTTAATAAAAATCGAAAAAACAAGACGTTTCAGAGCAGAATCTAATCAAAAACAGCTTCTGAAGTTGCTCTGTACATAATCCTTCCAGATTGATCTGAGAATGACTGTTCTTTGGAACAACGCCTTGGGTCTTTTTTAGTATTCACCTTAAAAATAACAATCATCATTTAAACTTGGATTAAGATTGAATCAACTTCTTTGGAGAACATAATTTATTTATTTATTCATTTTTGCTTTACCAGAAATTTCTATATTGAATGTGGTTCCTTAAATAGTCTTTAATTTAGTTCGAAAAGTCTTAATTTTAAATTCAAGAGGTCTTAAATTTTGGGATGGAAAAGGAGGAAATTATATGGCTTAATGTGATTATTAAAATGTTTAAATAAATGAGAGTTCTACACACTGCAATGTAAAAATGTAAAATGTAAATATATAATATATACAATGTAAAATCTATCTACAGGCTAATAGTTTTGGAGCAGATAGCAATCAGTGAATATTTCTGTGCTAAGCTTATGATCTACTGATAATGAATTATGAAAATTTCATAAAGTTTCCTTTATTGTGCATAAAATCATACATGCAAACTTGTTACCTTTCGTTCTGTCATTGAGGCCATTCAAGTGATTCAATATTCATTTTATTTGTGCAGGTCTTAGTTTGATTTTAAAACCTTGCAGGGTTTTTTTTTTTTTTTTTTTTTTTACTTTTACTTTTTATTATCACCCAAAGATTCAAAAGGTTTCACCTGACTCGTTACACTCCAGGCATTGGAATTTTTTTTTTTTGAATTTTTTTTTTTATTATTTCTGCCCCTGTTTAAGTATATTCATCAACAAGACACCAAAGGCTGGACACATGTGGTGAAATTGCATCATACTGTAAATTGGTAAGGGAGCTAAAGGCGGGTTCTAGGGTTCCAGACAGAACTGTAATTCACCATCTACTCCTGTAATAGGCTTTTCATTCCTTCCATTTACTTCAAACAGACCATGCCGCAATAAAACTCTTCGTCTGCGCACAGCCATGCCCCGGCGTATCTGCCCAGCAACAATGAGCAGTTGTGACAAATTCCACGATTCATTCAAGCTTTAAGAAAAATAACAAAGCCACTTTAAACTCTATTAGGTCTATTGTCTTCACCTGCTGAAGCAAACAAAAGCTCCCAGTGTTTCAATGACCTCCTTCATCTTGCCAAATTAGAGCAACACACCAAAATGTGAAACTAATCCCAAATTCATAAGATTAAAGAAGTTTGCCTGTAATGCTGGCAAAGAATAATCTAGTCCGACATTTCATCTTATTTTTTCGTGTACGGAGATATGCAGATGAGTCCATTTGCATAATCTTTCCAGAAAATGAAAAACAGATAATCAAATACCATCACATCCTATTTATATTCAATTAGCTGTTATTTATGCAAAGTCATGCCGTCAAAGGAATTCGTAATTGCTGAAGAATAACGAGTGGACTGTTGTAAGGGCTTTCCAATGAGAGGGATCAGGAAGGTGTCTCGGATCCTGTATAGCTATCATGTTTGAAAGATGATCCAGGTTTTCTGCCTTTAAATCTCTCATTATCCATGAATTATAGGTAAGAAAGGCTTTGCGAAACAACCAGGCTTTTCTTATGACACAATATGCCAGTGCAGCTACTGTACAGAATCCAACAAAAGCTACTACCAGAAAATTAATGGATCGTGTTTTTGGGTCATATTGACCTTTTTGAATAGTTTAAAGGGGTGGTTGATTATGATTTCACTTTTTAAACATTCGTAAGTGTGTAATGTTGCTGTTAGAGCATAAACAATATCTGCAAAGTTACAACGCTCAAATTTCAATGCAAGGGAGATATTTTCTTTTAAAGAATTCACTATTTAAGGACTACAAGGCTGGCAGGGACTAAAACAAGCTTCTTTCTGGCATCACTAACCCTAAAATTTACATAAACCCTGCTCCAAAAAACACGCAACAAAGGGGGCGAGGCCATGTTGGGCTGCTATAGAGAAGAGGAAGAGTTGTTGTAGTAGAGTGTTGTTGCCATGCCGTCATTTTTGCCAGACTGCTTCACAAACGAGGGTCAATTCAATGCTGGTTTTGTGCAAAAGATTAACATGATGGCACATGCTAGTCAATGATTTGAATCAATTCCACAGCAACTACATAGATTTATCTAGCCTGACTTCGTCATACTCATATTCTAGGCAGAATGTGAGTCTGATACTGCTCCATTGCACTTGAATTATGGGGCGTGTCTTAACCGAACCAGTAAAAAAACAACAACTCTGCACTCAATTGGATAGACCTACAACCAATCAGAGCAACACAGTAAGTGACGTATGTTGAACTTGTACTTAAACTTTTGCCGAATCCCGTTGGAAGGACGGCAAACACATCTTTCCCATCGACAAATGCCTTGATTGCGGTTCTTTGTTCGTCTTTTAAAATTAATGCGCTGTCGATTTCTTTTATTACAGACGTTATAGCGGAATCTAAACATCTTACTTCTCCAGTTGCAGTCACCGTTGGTGAAAACCAATTCAACCCAAGCGCTCTTTGATGACGTGGTGGTTGCGTAACCGCAGATAGCCTGTCCATCATTGATTAAAGCCCGCCCTGGCAATTTGATTGGCTCGGCCTTCTGGGAGCCGAGCATAATTACTCCACAATGGATCGAGTCCAGACCGAACTTCCCGTCCAATAAATGTTGTGGGCAGGGTTCGGGCTGGCACCCAGGCTAAGATTTATCCAGTAACCATTCAGAAATGTCCAGTTGCATTCTAAAAGTTGTAACTTCTTCCGGAGTCTTTCCATCAGTGTCTGACTCCGGTTGAACAGTGTAAGGCAGTTACTGACAATCATCATTTTGGCTGCGTGAGATTCTCCAGTTTTGTTGTTGTTGAGCAACCAAAGCCTGAGCTTTTAAAGCTCCGCCCTCTTTTGAAAAGCGGGCCGGGAGGAGGGGCGGGACAAACTGCTGGGACAACAGCAACAGACGACAACAAGAAGCACAAGTGCCCGCAGAAAGGCATTTTCAGAAGAGCACTGGCATTTTCAGCTGGCTAAAGAAGCTTTGGTGTACACACGGCCTTAGTCTGAGTAAATCTGACAGTTTCTGCATGAATCAACCCTTCTTATTGCTTGACAGTGTCATCTAGACTGACCTCTTCATGCTTTTGCTGTTGGTCCTCTCTTGGTAATTCCCCATAATGAGCTTCGGGGCTGAGAGGGTAGTGACCTGGTCCAGATGTAGCTCTGACCAGGCTCGGGCAGCCCAGCAGCCTGGTCTGGAGAGTGCATACTAATGTACATCTGTTACAATGCTCCCCCTCTGGAGAGGTTTCATTTAGCATAGTCTGAAATGGATACTACTCAGAAATAAAAATAAAACTGTTTTCAGAACGAAGGGTTTTTCTGGATTATCGTAAATGTTTAAGTAAATAATGCACATACATTTGTTCTGTTGACTTCCGTGACAAAGCAGGAATGCTATAGCGACACGTTTTTTAGTTGCGGCATGAATATTTTAAAATGCCTCTGTTGAGGCGATATTCAATATTCATGAATATCTCATCTGTGTATCTACAGTATGATTTACTTTGCTCATTGTTCTTGGCGCAGCATTATATCTAGGTTAATTAGGGTTTTGAAGTTATCTGTAAGCCACTGATGAGGTTTGAATACATCCTGAGACCTTTAAGGCCCAAAACCTGTGGGGTGGTAGCTTAGGGAAACACTGTACTATAAATGTGGGAAGTAATTCCATTCCTTTTCTCACTCGGCTTTCCATCAGTTTCTTTTCAAAATCCTCTTAAGAAAGGTTTTTCGAAAATAACATCAACTTCAAACAAACATTTCACTTTTAATCACTGTATTTTTCCTTTACACAATGCACTCTGGCATCGTGGGCCCTTGAAGTTGTTCTTTTTTGAACGTCAGTTGGGAATCGTTCCCTAGTGGCCAGTGAGCTTACACCAAAGCTCCTTTTTTTTTTTTCAAACTGAGCTTTGAGAAAAGAGGAAAAAGAATCCTCTCAAAGGAAAATTGGCTAGAATGAGAATTGTGAAACTGCTCACTTTGACACACACCTGACCAGAATGTAAACTTTTGTGATGAAGCACACATATATGTGTTTGTTGGGGGTGGATTGGGTGGTATGGTTTAGCTCAAATTGTAAAGAGTTATAGCTAAATCTGAGAAAATCTTGCTTTAGGAACATTTGGGCATAAAGTTAATACTGTTTTTAGTAACCTTTTCCAAGATATCATGAAGTAACACTGAACAAACAACTCCTTAAAGCTATTAATTTGAGTTAATTTATAAATGTGCGATTGTTTATTATTTTTCACATTTGTTTATAACACATTAGCTAATGTTAATTTATGCTACTTTAAGTTTAACTGTTAAAGTATATTAGCATATACATACATTCATATTAAGTTAACATGAAGTAACAATGAAAAATCTATTAATCTTAGTTAATGTTAACTTAACATTACTTTTGGCCCTCTATAGCAGTAAAAAAAAAAAAAAAACTGCATGCATTTTGCAGAAGAACATTGTTTCGGTTGTGCTTTGGCTCTGCATGACTGTGTGGATGAAACGGTTATCCTGCTGCTCATAAAACATTCAATACTAGGCTTAGGAGATATAACCAGTTTAGATGGAATGGATCTCAAGCTGACTACCTTTTAATACCTATTAATAGAAATGGTTCTTGCTTGAAAATAAATTCCAGCACCCAGCACCAATAAAATGACCCTTCACGATAGATAATATTTAGCTACAAATGCCGATTTATCTGTTCAATAAAAAAAAAAAGCTTTTCATTGGATGTGTGAACATTTCTTTAGAATAAACAGTATTTTTAGTGCATCTCCCATCTTTGCCAAGTCATTGAGAATTTTGCAGTATACAGGTTGAAGTTCATCAAGTGAAATCACAAAATAAAATGTGACCAAATGCTACTAGATTTATTTGATGATGACAATAATGTTAATCATATTTATTATGATTAAAAATACTTATCTCAGTCATGACTTTACTTTTTTTGGTGTGTGAGTCAAAACCCAAACTAAGTATAACATTATATGATTTTGTTTGTTTGTTTTTGTTTCAGATTTTTTTAACAGATAATGTAAAAGTATAGCTATTTAAAATGTTGGATGTAGATTTTTAAATAAGCCATCTATGCATCTATTATTATGATGTAGTTTCGATTTTTTTAATCCTCTTTTTTTAAATCAAGGCTAGAGGAGGTGAACATTATTTAAAATCCAAATGTCATTGTGTCTGATATTATAATTGTGGTGCTTCCTGATCCGTGTGTAGCTGACCTTAGGTGGTCTGCACTGGATTATGAGTTCTCACCAACCTGACTATTCCACCAAGGAAATAACTTATCCTGAAGTATTAATTCTTATATGTAACACCTTAAATATTAAAAGTAACTACAAGACCTGACGCCAGACATAACTCAGTAAAAACAGTTACATAACATAAACATAAACTGGCTGTTATTTCTTAAAGCACCTAGTAAACACAAGGACCACCAGACGTGGGGTGGTGTGCAATTACTCACGCTCACATCTGTGCTGTCAAACTGGAAAACAAGAAAGTGGTTAATTGATATGTTGATTAGCTTCAAAGTCAAAATGCAAGGATACATCCCAAGACTAAACCCTGTTCCTTTAACTCAAAGGTGTGTACATTAATACTCAAACATGTTGGTTATAATAACAGTATTCATATCCATTTAATTTTTGCCCTTCAATCCATTTATGGTGTTGAACAAGGTTTCTTGCACCACAAACAGTCATAATTTGTTATAAGCTGTTGTTACTACTTTGAATGTGAAATAGGTAACAATTGTTTACAGGTTGTTGCTTTGGAGTTGATGTTGCCTCATCTTTTTCTGTAACTTCATTGCAAAGCCGAGCCTGCACATTGTGACACAGGATGCCACACAAGTTGTAAAGTCAGACAGAAATTATTTGGAAACATGGTACAAATAAACTTCAGCCACTCATTTCAGTAACTTCTTTTACTCACCTTGACTGGGTGTGCTAAGTTGTTAACGTTCTTAATGCTATAGCGTGTTGCAAAACCCAGAAAACTAATTTGCCAGTGGTTCCCTCAAGATATTCCTATGGGCTTTTATAATGGGGATTTTCAATTTATGAGTAAAATAAGGTATGCGTAGTATGTGTAGTAACCATAAGTTGACAATACTTGAACATTTTGCATTTTCAATATACACTATTGCCAAAACTATTGGGACACCCCTCCAAATCATTGAATTCAGGTGTTCCAATCACTTCCATGGTCACATTACACATAAAATCAAGCACCTAGGCATGTAGACTGCTTCTACAAACATTTGTGAAAAAATGGGTCGCTCTCTGGAGCTCAGTGAATCCAAGCGTGGTATCGTGTTAGGTTGCCACCTGTGCAATAAGTCTATTCGTGAAATTTCCTCACTACTAAATATTTCACGGTCAACTGTTAGTGGTATCATAACAAAGTGGGAGCAAACACACTCCTAAACCTTGTGGAAAGCCTTCCCAGAAGAGTTGAGGCTGTTATAGCTGCAAAGGGTGGGCCAACTCCATATTAAACCTTACGGATTAAGAATGGGATGTCATTAAAGTTCATGTGCATGTAAAGGCAGGCATCCAAAAACTTTTGGCAATATAGTGTAGGTGTGTGTAATTTACATTGTAGAGCAAAACGTTCAAGTATTTTCAAGTTGTGTTTACCACAAAACTTATTTTGCTCATAAATTGAAAAACCCCATTATAAAATCCCGTACAGGAAAATCTTAAGGGGAACCAGTGGTGAAATATTTTTGATTTATTGTTTTGAAGTCATCCCAGCAGCACTCTATAAGCTGTTAATACACATGGTTGTGATGGCCTTGGTGTATATGAAATTTGGTTCAAGTACAGGTTCAAAACTGTACAGTTAAACTTAAAAAATAAATAAATAAATAAGGTAACAAAAATAGCTCTTCAAAATCTATACACATGCATATGATCTACATTACCATGTGTATTGTATGTAGATCTTCATCTTTTAGACACCATGATTTAGTTGTGTTGGAATGTGCAAATAAAAATGAAATCTTTAGAGTAAATAGAACAATGGCGGCTTCACGGTCTAAGGATAATGATGGATATTTAACCATGCAAATACAAGTTATAAGGATTATGCAAAAACAGATTAACATTTTGAAATATAGAAGCCTCTTTTTTTCTCTCTCTCTCTCTCTCTCTCTCTCTCTCTCTCTCTCTCTCTCTCTCTCTCCCTTTCTTCCTTGCTCGCTCTTTCTCTTTCCCGTTCTTGGTATGTCCACCCCTGGAAATTCAATTAACAATAGTAATGTTTTGAGAGATGGATTAAAAAAAGTATTGCCTTGAGCAAGCCGGGATAAACTCTTAACCTCAGAGACAGTTTAAATGGTGACCTAACACAAAGGTTGAAATTATGATTTATGGATTGGGAGATATTATTCTTTGTTCTTCGCACAGTGTTGGGGGGGGGGGGGGGGGGGCGATAACGGGAATGCACAATAGCGAGATTAGCCCGGCGATTGGAGTCATTCCTAAGATGCGCACTTGTGAAATCTCTCTGTGTCTGTGATGCAGCTCTCTGTTGTAACAACAGGGCCTTGATAATGCCATTGCTCACGGTTCATGACCAGAAAAAGATAAGAGAAATGAGTTTCTGTAAGCCTGCTATAGGCTTAACCTCTGACACTTATTTCATATCAGGCCCTACAAAACCTTTCCCTCCAGTCTGGCCTGGTTCTCTAAACGCCACCCAAACACAATCTGCCACAGGTATTTAAATGCTTCATGCTTGCCCTATGCCACAGTTTGCAAGTTATCGAACATCTCCATGACCTTAAAAAGGAAAACATACTGGGATAAGCAAACCTGCTACCAGCAATAAAAAGAAACATTCCTCTTAGCAAAGGCTTTTTCAGGTACTTTAACTGGATTAGATCTTGTGGCTCACGGCATTGTCTTTCACTTGCATATAGTTAATATTGTTTGTGACAGAACCCATGTTTATCTCGCTGCCTGTTTTTCCACCGATCCATCCTTTTGTCATTTCCTCTTAAGGACATGTAGTCAGGGATGTAATGGTGTAGAAAATCATTGATATTAGAGAAGCATCTCCTATAAATCCTTGACTCTGATGAAGCTAGATCCCGTAGCAGATTTAACATGCCTTAGAAAATTATTGGATAAATGCATTATTCAGAGGAGTTGAGAGGGAAAAACATAACTAGATTGAAGTAATTTGCAAACCATCAATTGTGGATCAAACTAAGTCTGTTTTCTTTTGTTTTTGTTCCCCCCACCCCACTAGGGCACTCTAATGGCTAACCATAGTTGACGTCTGATTAGCAAACAACAGCATGCAGGCTCAATTTTTTCCACCAAACATCATTTCAGGCACATAATTTTCAAAGTAAGCTAGTTGGCGTTATATTGAGTAAATATGACCACCCAAATTGAATCTGACAAAGCAACATTATAATCCATCACAGCTTATTAGAAATTTCAAATTTTGGAATTAAGGACTAATAAGAAGACAATGAAGCTTTCACGGAGATGGATGAGGCCTCAGAATAAACAGGAAATGGACATAATAAAAACACAGACTATCAATGTCCCCTTCAGCACTAGGGCATTGAGTCAAAAATGTCATTCCATACATCTAGTTTTTCAAATATAATAAAATAAATTGTCATCAAATCATCATCATCCATCATCATCAAAAAAATAGAAGCCCTTTCTGTGGTATCTGTGGTATTGACTTATGAGTGTTCATAATACTGATAGTTCTATAGATTATATTATCTCTGAAAAACATGCCATGCAACACCACAGTTTCCTAAAACATGTTGACACTGATGTAGAAAGAATTAAGTTTGCACTTTATTTTACAGTATGTGTACTTGCATGTACTTACCTAAGAAAATACTGGTAATATAAGGTAACTACAGGGGTTAGGTTTAGGGTTAGTTCTATTACCCAGTTACCCAATTCATACGTATTTTACGAGGTGGCTAATTCATATGAATTTGTACGACCTCACTCGTACAAATTCATACGATTTGTCTAAACCCCAGTGATGGGTAGGTTTAGGGGCGGGGTTAGGGGTAGATCATTCGTATGATTTCATACGAATTTGGCAACTCATAAAATATGTATGATTTAGCAAATTCATATAAGTGAGGTCATATGAATTTGTACGAATTAGCCAGCTAATAAAATACATATGAATTGCAGTGAGAACAGGTTGTACTCTATGTACATGGGGAACAGGACTATGAAATAAAATGCTACCGAGATTAAAATTGTAAATGGAGCCATGATATATATTTTTCACAAAATATTGTGGTGGCTTGCATATGATATGACATAAAAACTTGCAGTCCTTTGTGTTTTTGGAAAACCTGAGATGTTCTATACTATTAGTGGTACATCAGTGCATTATAAGAGCAGAATAATGATTGAATCAATACTGATAAACACAAGTTCAAATCGACGATACAGTCTCATTATCATTGTTTGAAGAGTTATGATGACAGCAGAGAAATGTTCTACCTGTACAATCCATGTCCACAGATCACATATGGCTATTTTTAAAGCTCTTCTTGTTATTAATTAACTCAGAGCCATGTTGTTTGAGATTTCCCCAGGTTGCAATAGCTCTTGCTTTCACAGCACGTATGGGTAGTAACAGAGGAGAAGAGAAATGCCTCACAAAGGCTTGCAGCGTAGGTCCCTTGGACAACATTACATGTCTGTAAGAGGCATTTGTCAGAGGCCAGCCTATTTCTTCTCACCTGCCACAGTCATTGGCTGTGTGTGTTCCAAAAAGTGATCAATGTAGCCTACATATACCAGCAAGAAGAATTTCATATAGACTACACAGTCTCTTGATCACCCTATTGCATGTCAGGAGACCCTGGACAAGAAAAGAAGCTCATTTAGCATTTTAGATTAATGAAATTGCACAAACTCAAATTAGCACATTTGAAACTGTGCCAAGAACATTATCATTGTCTGACATTCTTTGAAAGTGTTACATTCATATTACAGTTTCTGTCTATGAGAGGTTTCTTTGTAAGAACATTAGAATCTTATTACAGATTCTGTAGTGCATATTTAGAGATTTACAACAAATAGATTTTTTTGGTGACAGATCAGGCTCTGCTCGGATGGATGGATCAGATATATTTATCTTTTGCTTTGGGAAGATGGTGGTGATAATGAGAGATGTTGGGCTGACCGCTAAGCTGGGATGTAGAGCATTATTTATCCTATTGATCCAGTAGAAAAGATAACACCTCAAATCCTTGACTGCTTGATTAAATGAATGATTAAAGTGAGGGCTCTGAGGACATGGAATAGCGAATTTTGTTTTTAAAAAGACAACAGTCTCACTGCCAGAGGGGCATCAGGCCGTCATCAATGATCATATGTTTCAAATCTGAAACTCACAGATAAATGCTTAAGATTTTGATGGAAAATTGAGATTAAGAGCCACTTTTGATGCCTATAATGTTTGATAAATTCATCTCATCCTCACACATCTGCTGTAAGATGACAACCAGGTAATTTGTGCGGATGCTCATTTTCTTTTTTTCATGTAGCCTACTGAATTTGCTGGAGGTGCTTTTTTTTAACCACTTTGTATTTGAAGTCAAATAAGTTTTTGTTTGGGACCATCTTGGATGTTTAGGGAATTCTTGTTTATAAGGGAACCTGACAATTTATTCTAGACAGCTGCACCTCTGACAGGCTATCATTAGCTCCAAATTCTTGGGAGATGTTTTGTTCCCTAAAGGCTGAGACAGATTGCAGAAAATCTAGAAATTACATGATGTAATTAAGGTTTATCTTTCATAAAGAAAAGCATCACTGTGTCAAGCTTTTTCAACTCTCCTGTTGATGCCCATCATCATCACTGCATACACCTTCTTTTGATGTGTGTTTTTAATTACAGCATTTCTTAGTTTATCATCTGGTTTACTTGATTTCAAATGTGAGACATTTCTAAAATATGGATCATCAAACATAAAATACAAGTTAAATACAGTAATTTATGTGTAGCCTATAGTAAATTGCTGGAAAGAAAGAAAATCTTGTCTAAAACAGACAAATCAGGTCTTACAACGGGCTTGACTCAATACTTACTAATACTATAGTTGCGATTGACTACCTTCTAAACTTCTTTGCAGTGCAGTGTTTGTCATTTTTGAGTTCTTAATGGATTCTGCAGATATGTAGCTCCTAATGACAAGACTCTTAATGTGGTAATTATCATTCATTGATATCCAAGTCCAATTACATTCTATACAGATTTTTCCCCCTTGATTATCACAAGTCATTTAAGACTTACTTAAACTATTGGGGCAGGTGGTACAGTAGACCTGACAGGCTTTGAACAAAAGAAAGCTCAATAACAAAAGAGACAGTGAGAGAGGAAAAAACTGCCGCCATCATCATCACAGATGATGGCTTTGTAGTTTTCTGTGTCAGAGAAGGAAAAGGTACATCCACACATTATAAAGACGGGCGATCTGGAGAGAGACAGGAAAAAGAAAGAAAGAAAGTTTTGCTTGACCTATCAAACAGTCTTCTTTCCAGATCTACAGACTCATCTCATTTTTATTTTGTAATATTTTCTGTTGTTTCTTGGACCTCTTGTTAGCATTTTATCGTAGACTGACCTCTTTTATAATTAGTAAGCAAGAATACAAGTATTGTTGTGGAGTTTATCTTAAAGGTGCTCATCACGTAAACGATTGGCCCTCTAGCCTGTCAATCACTGCCATGACGTTCCTTGTGAGAGACGTGCGCGGCTGCGCGCTCCAGTAACTTTCCACACTCCACAGGCGCCGCATGCAATGTTTTTGTCAGGAGACAGGAGTAACAACTGCAGATTATGAGTTACCTGCGGTGAGTCCGACATAATGAATCCACTAACACGACACAGCGAATGCCGGTGGTAAAAACCCGTGTTCCAATGCTCGTGCACGAATTTTGGGAGGCGTTCCTTTGGGGGGTTGTTCTTACGCATTCGCTCATTTCAAAAACTCAGTAACAGTCTTTGGTTTCTCAGTTGACGAAAAGATCCTCTGTAGCACCTTGAATGTGTTTTAAAGCTACATAAAATCAAATGCATTTCTTCTGTCTGCCGAAAAATGCAGAATATAAAGGAAAAAGTATGTTACAGAGGGGTATATGAGAACTGAGAAGAGGGAGAGTCAGACCTTAGGCTTTCCCCTCTTACCTTTAAATTAAATTTGAAAGAAGCTCTCACAAGACTCCTGGTCTTGGGAGTACATTCGGGTGAAAAAGAGACCATTAGCACCAGGACTGTGGGGATGAGAACATGTAAGAAAGTCCAGAGATCTCTGTCTGAGGGTTTGGGACCTTTAAAGCAATCTAGTAGGGGAATAATGATGAGGAATATCCCCTCAAATCTTTTTGCCGAAGACCCCTGGGACTCTGCAGGGTGCTTTGAAAATATCTTTAAGCAGATGGTAAGAGATCTGTTAAACTCATTATATTTTGAAGAATTGATATTTAAAATCTGAAATTTCCAAGTCAAGCAACCTCAGTAAATTGTTATCATCTGCCATAAAGTGTATACTTCCTGTCTTACAGTGAAGCATAGCTAGTTTGTTTTCTAGTGTTATTTTATTACACTATTTTCAGTGTTGTAGAAGCATTTTAGTGTGTTTATAGACACCCCTGGAAAGACAGTCTCAGTAATTGAGAAAGACATATACAATCATCTCATGTTCTATGTCAATCCCCAGCAGTGATTTATTCACTGACGAGATGATAGGCCTCAAAAAGACTGATCTGCTATTTTGCATCAGTGAAATCATGCTGTCATGACAGAGTAAGAGAACAGGAGAGAGAAAGGGACAGGGAAATATATTGCACAAACAGAGAAATAAATCTACATATATACTAAATTAATTAGAAGAGATGTAAAGCACTCGAGTAATATTGCTTCATCATTAAAGGGGGGCAAGGCTAGTTGTCACACTTTTTATTTTTAGTAAATATTTATCAGGAAAGATTTGTTTGTCACTTTTGTAAAGACACAAACCTTAAAACCTTGGTTACAAAAAAGCTATTTAGCAATTTCCCCAAAACAAACAAACAAATAAATACAGTTTATTTTAGACACATTGTGACTATATGGGGTGTTTAACATTATAATTAAAATAATTAAAGAAGCAGCAAAAAATTTAAAAGGAAACAAAATATCAGACAATTGTTTTGTCCAGCAAATATTAATAAATTGTACTATTGTACAATTTTCACTAACACTTTAGTATAGGGAACACAAACTATTAACTATGACTCTTCCCTCAATAAACGCATAATTTAGTGTTTGTTAATAGTTAGTAAGGTAGTTGTTAAGTTTAGGTATTGGGTAGGTGTCAGGTTGATGGAAGGGAAGGAGCGAGGACTCAAATGCAGGGAAAGGAAGGGCTTTATTAATAATAAAAATAAAAACAAAAAAACAAAAACAACCCCGAGGGGGAAAACAGACTAGAACTTAAACTTGACTAACTTGACTAGACTAGACTAGACGACACACAATGAGAAATACGACAACGAACCAGCACAGGACTACAAACACAAGGAGAATAAATAGGAGAGCAAATGAGGCAGGTAATGAGGGAGGACAGGTGGGGCAAATCAACCAATAATCAGGTAACAAGGTGGGCGGGGTCAAGACAATAGACATGAGAGCACATGGCACAAAGAAACACCTGACAAGCCATGTGCTCACACCAAACAAAACAAAGACACAAGCACATGGCCAATGAAGACAAAATCACAAGCCATGTGCTTACACAAGACGAGACACGAACACGTGACTATGAAACTCATAAGCCACGTGTTCACACAAAACAAGACAACATGAGAGCACGCAGCCCGTGAAACACAGACTGCGTGCTACACAACACAAGACAAAAACAACATGAAAGCACGCGGCAGGTGGAATAACCGCGTGCTACACAAAACATGAGACAAGAGCGCACGGCAAGTGAAAGTACACACAAACCGTGCGCTCACAATAAAGACAGGACTGGGAGCGCGAGTGTCCGAATCCCGACATGAAACCGAAACCCAACTAGACACGAGTGCCGGGATCCGAACGCCACGCTCCCAACATGAAACAAGGCACGCAGACAAGAGAGCGCACAGCCCCGAGAACACTCGAGACCGTACGCTCACACAAAAACACGACAAGAACGGGAGTGTCAAAGCTCTGTCACAAAACCAAGAAATAAATTAAAGCTGCAAGCAGCGATGAAAGGGCCCTCGCACCCGGGTTCACCGCCATGTGCTGGCCTTAGGAACAGTGATCAGTGGGCGACATGCATGTAAGTGAGTGAATACAGGAGAATTATGCTAAAGTCATTTCGAAATGCCACACTTACTGAATATTGCTATGTTGATGTCTTCAGGCCAGGACTTTTATCGAACATGTGAAGTTTGGAGCAGATTGGACATTGTATGCCTGAGTTACAACAACGTCCTGTTTCTTTAGTGGCGTTAATCACATAAATTAGCACTCAGCCAAGTGTTGCATGATTTAACGTGTTTCTAGCATGTCTGGTACTTCGTGGCATAATGAAATGTGAATCTGGTAGTGAATTACAGTGTAAAGCATGCCATTTCCTGTTGCCAGCAGGTGGCGCTATGGCTAACTGAATATTGTCATATAGATGTCTTTAGGCCAGGACTCTTATCACACATGTGAAGTTTGGAGCAGATCAGACATAGTATGCCTCAGCTACAACAGCTTCATCGTTCATGGCGAAACATCAGACTTTGTCAGTCCGCCACGGACACGCCCTTCAGCGAAAACTCAAGATCTTTGATATTTATCATTGCTAAGGTCTTAAGATTAGACTGATCACATTTGATGTGTATCTGGTTAAATTTCACAGTGTAAAACATGTAATTTCCTGTTGACTGCAGGTGGCGCTATGACTGTAACTGAATATTGTCATATAGATGTCTTAAGGTCAGGACTCTAATAAAACATGTGAAGTTTTGGGCTGATCAGACATTGTACAACAACTTCCTGTTTCATGGCGAAACATCGAACTTTGCCAGGTCGCCACGGACACGCCTTTCAGCGAAAACTCTAGATCTTCGCAATTTAACGTCTCAAAGGCCTTTAGATTAGACTGACCAAATATGATGTTGATCTGATTAAAGCTCTAGGAGGAGTTTGTTAAAGTACAACGTCTGGAAATGGCAAAAACTGCACAAATTTTGCAAAGAAAATTCAAAATATCTGACTTCCTGTTGGTTTTCAGATTTCACTCCAAGAGACTTTTTTGTAGGTATTGAGCTGTTAGATGTGTGTACCAAATGTCATACCTGTACATGAAACGTAGTGTCAGGGGCACTTCGTTGAAATTTTTTAGGTGGCGCTATCGAGCCATTTTGCCACACTTAATTCTATATATCAGACATAAATTTTCACCACTTCTGACACATCTGCAAAGTTTCATGAGTTTTCGAGTATGTTTCGGCCCTCAAAAAAGTGATTCACCTTACATGGCGAAACATCAGACTTTGTCGGTCCGCCATGGACACGCCCTTCAACAAAACTCAAGATCTTTGCAATTTAACGTCTCAAAGGCCTTAAGATTAGACTGGCCATATTATGATGTTGATCTGGTTCAATCTCTATGAGGAGTTAATCACAGTGTAAAACATGTCATTTCCTGTTGCCCCCTGGTGGCGCTATGACTGTAACTGAATATTGTCATATAGATGTCTTCAGGTCAGGACTCTAATAAAACATGTGAAGTTTGGGGCAGATCAGACATTGTATGCCCGAGTAACAACAACTTCCTGTTTCATGGTGAAACATCAAACTTTGCCAGGCCGCCACGGACACGCCCTTCAGCGAAAACTCTAGATCTTCGCAATTTAACGTCTCAAAGGCCTTTAGATTAGACTGACCAAATATGATGTTGATCTGATTTAAGCTCTAGGAGGAGTTTGTTAAAGTACAACATGTGGAAATGGCAAAAACTGCCAAACTTTTGTAGAGAAAATTCAAAATATCTCACTTCCTGTTGGGTTTACAAACTTTGCACCCACTGGCTTTTTTGTAGGTATTGGGCTGTTACATCTGTCTACCGAATTTCATAACTGTACGTGAAACGTAGCACGAAGGGTGCTTAATTGAAATTTTGTAGGTGGCGCTATCGAGCCATTTTGCCACACCTAATTCTGAAACCCATATCAGATGTAAATTTTCACCACTTCTGACGCGTGTGCAAAGTTTCATGAGTTTTTGAGAATGTTTAGGCCCTCAAAAATGCGATTCATTTTGGAGAAGAAGAATAATTGGCTGAGCAATTCCAATAGGGTCCTCACACCATCGGTGCTTGGGCCCTAACTAGACCGAAGTGACAGAACCCTGACAGTAGGATTAAGAATGTAGAATATGGTCATGCAGAATAAGGCATTAATATGTGCTTAATAAGTACTAATAAATAGCCAATATTCTAGTAATATGCATGCTAATAAGCAACTAATTAAAAGACCCTAAAATAAAGTGTTACCATTTTTTTCTGACCTTTTTAAAAATTGATATCCCCCCCCCATATCTTGCTTTTAATTGGCAAAGAAATCAAATACACCACTGAACAATAACCTATAATTTGCATTCTATATTTTTTTTTCCCTATTTACCAATGAGTTTTATGATTACTATAAACACTTGTCCTTTAAGTCATCATAGAATTTATACAATGTAAAAAACAAAACAAAACAAAAAAAACACTATGTCAATTAGCATTGCATTATTCATATACTTTATTTATTATGAAAATACCCCAAGATGGTTTGAAAAACAAATGAATCATATTCTACTTTTAATTCAGCTACAGTTAGATTATTTTGTCCATATAAGGGGTTTCCTGCAACATCATAAATTACCTCTATGAGTCAGTTTAGGACTTTCATTGAGAGAGCCCCCACTGGCCGATGAAAACCTCAATGTGTCGTGAACACGCCTGAAAAAAAGTTTTACTAAAAGTAATAAAAAGTCTACGCTCCATGGGTCTCATTCATGAAACATTCGCAAATATACGAGTAAATATGGGAGTGATTTGCGGGTAAAGAGACCTTCCCGAAAACTCTTCTCCTGATTCACAAATACTTCGTAAACATCAGAAGTGATAGTGAAATATGTGTGTGTTAATGAATTCCAATCAGTCGTAAATGGGACGCGCGTGCATGCTCATTCTCAATTACCATAAATCCCGCCCATCAAACCCGACTGACAACTATATATGGGCATCATATTATGACACCAAACAAAAGATTTTGGCCATTTTATAGGAAACAATTTCCATAAGAATTAAGGGGCCATTAGTTTGCCCAGCCCTATTGAAATCAATCAATTATTTGATTAAAGTGCTCCGTTTGCAGATGCTATTACTGGTTCTCACAATAAAAGTAAAAAGAAAAAAATGTATGTAATTACTATATATAATATTTTTTTCTTATTAAGGTGAATTAAAATGCAGCCTTATTAATGAGCAAAACGTTCGGATGTTAAACGCACTATTTACGCGTGGCTGGGACCAGAACCACTTTACACACGATTTACACAAAAATTCGTTCTGCTCGTGTTTCATGAATGAGACCCAATGACTGTATCTTCCATATAATTTCTCGGAACACTTTACACCTCTACTCATTAGGCTTGGTGGTGGTGCCAGAAACTATTTTTAGAAACTAAACTGACCATTTGAGCCATATAAATGAGACCCATCCTATTATTCAGAGATTGAGACTTGATTATGTGAGGTGTGTTACTGGGTGGCAGCAGGTTCATTTTTATGAAGGCAACACATTGTGTGACTCTTGAATGCCTTTTGTCACATGCCATTAGTCACTTTGAAAGACACCCAGGTAATGGAGTGCTCCCAGTTTTTTTTCCTTCCTTCTTTTTTGTCGTCGCTACCCAGCTCAGGAGAATTTATCTGTGATTGATGGTGGATCACTCTAAACTACTTGACAGAACTTTCCATTTAGGCTAAGAAAATTGCTCTTTTCCTTCTGCATGCTCCATCTTTAACTGAATGCTTGGACTGTTCACAATACTGCTGAGTGCAGCAATAAAATGATGATTGATATCGCTTTACATTAGAAGCCAATTACCTGTTTTTTTTTTTTTTTTTTGGTTGTTGTTTTTTTTTTTATCCTAATGAAATGTCTTACTGAGAAAATTACAATTTGCTTTTATTTTAATAAAGGCAACAATTTAGAGTGCCATGGTTGTATTACATGGCATTATTTATTTATTTATTTCTCAAAATGTCAGAGGTTGTAAACTTTTAAAGGTGCCCTAGATTCAAAAATTGAATTTACCTTGGCATAGTTGAATAACAAGAGTTCAGTACATGGAAATGACATACATTGAGTCTCAAACTCCATTGTTTCCTCCTTCTTATATAAATCTCATTTGTTTAAACGACCTCCGAAGAACAGGCGAATCTCAACATAACACAGACTGTTACGTAACAGTCGGGGTGTACGCCCCAATATTTGCATAATGCCAGCCCATGATGTTCCCAACATTATAAAAGGCATTAGACAAGGGCAGCCAGTATTAACGTCTGGAGCTGCACACAGCCGAATCATCAGACTAGGTAAGCAAGAACAACAGCGAAATATGGCAGATGGAGCAATAATAACTGACATAATCCATGATAGCATGATATTTTTACTGATATTTGTAAATTGTCTTTCTAAAAGTTTCGTTAGCATGTTGCTAATGTACTGTTAAATGAGGTTAAAGTTACCATCGTTTCTTACTGTATTCACGGAGACAAGAGCCGTCGCTATTTTCATTTTTTAAACACTTGCAGTCTTTAAAATTGCATAAACACAACTTCATTCTTTATAAATCTGTCCAACAGTGTAGCATTAGCCGTTAGCCACAGAGGACAGCCTCAAATTCACTCAGAATAAAACTTTTAACATCCAAATAAATACTTTACTCACATAATTCGAAGCATGCATGACAAACATCTTGTAAAGATCCATTTGAGGGTTATATTAGCTGTGTGAACTTTGTAAATGCGCTGTAATATAGTCGACAGCTCGTGTGGCAGGAAGCACACGTCTTAAAGGGGCAGCGCCGAATGTAAATCAGTGCATTGTTAATGGTGCCCCAAAATAGGCAGTTAAAAAAATGTATTTAAAAAAATCTATGGGGTATTTTGAGCTGAAACTTCACAGACACATTCAAGAGACACCTTAGACTTATATTACATCTTGTGAAAGAACGTTCTTGGGCACCTTTAATGCTTAAATACTTCGATTTCAGTCTTGGCTCATATTCAGACTGAATTGTTGCAATATATTGATGCAAAAGCAAAACTTTTGTTTCTAGTTGTTATGCTGTTTGGTACTCTTTGGTATGTATGATAACTGTTTGGCATTGCAAGGTCGTGTTTCACAATGTCCTAAAGAATAAAGAGAGAAAATGAATCAACCGTTTCATGTTATTGCGATTTTTTTTTCCACTGAAGTGTAGGCAGCGTTTTTGTGTATATTATTCGATTGAAAGGTTCTTTGTAGGTTTTGACATCATATAACCTTAGTATTTTATATGTGTATAAAGGGTTTCCATACCTAAACTATATCGATTAGTGAAGCTGTTTCAGAACACATCCAGCTGCTCTAATGCCATTGTTCTGGCTGACTGTTTTCCATTGACTTCTGGGAGGATCCAAACAGGCCTCTGTAGATGCATCATAGAAAGGAGCCTGGTTATATATATGAGCTATATTTCCTGCAGTCAAAAGAATCATTTTCGCACAACCCGTTTGGGATCCCCAGCCTACTGCTAACTTTTTCTCTGAGCTTCCCTGAGGCTTTGTGTGCAAACGGAGAAAAACAGCACCATGATCAGCTCCATGTAAGGATAGAATTTGCACTGCCATAAAGATAAAAAGAAAGAGAAAGGTGAAATAGGGAAGAATAATTCTTGGAAGACATCAAGAAGTTCAAATCGAAGTACTCTGACAAAACTTATCTATCCTTTATGAAAGTGTGGCATTTACGTGTCTTCATTCATCCAAGTCAATGTAGTGTGTTGAGTAGAAGCTTATTCAGAAGTGTTTTCAGATAATTATAGTGTGTGGCTGCTGCAGTGAATTGATGGTGTAAAGTATAATAAAATACGCTTGAGACTTTGAAGTTGAAAGATGCACAGAACTACAGAATTAAATGTCATTCAAAACAACAATAACAACAAAAACTCATTGCTTTTTTTATAAGCTGCTAGTGTATTAGGGTACAATGGGGCTAAAGGCACACCCTAAGAAAAATAAGCGTTTCGCTACTCCCATAGTGTATGATTACAGAAAAATAAATAAATAAATAAATAATGTTTTTATTGTACATTGATGAAGAAAATATACTGTCATTAAAATATGTTTATTTTAAAACACAGAAACAAACTTATTTACAAAAATAAAAATTCTGAAAGCATCGAAAGAGATCCCAAATAAATCGTTCTGTACACTCTAAAAATGTTTGCTTAAAAACAACCCAAGTTGGATTGAAAATGGACAAACCCAGCAATTGGGTTGTTTTAACCCAGTGGTTGGGTTAAATGTTTGCCCAACCTGCTGGGTAGTTTTATTTAACCCAACTACTGATTAAAAATGACTATATGTCTGGCTTAAAATGAATCCAAAATAGGTGAGAAATTAAAAATCAGACACATAATTACTAGAGGCAACAATAATAATCAAAAGGTGTACATTTATTAATAAGCAATTTAATAAATGTTTATTATTCATTATCTTATTAATAAATGCTCATTTATTAAACATATGAATAAATGTTAATTTCCAGCATATTTTGGGTTCATTTTAAGCAAGCAATACAGTAAATTTTATACAACAGTTGAGTTAAATAAAACTACCCAGCACGTTGGGCAAACATTTAACCCAACCACTGGGTTAAAACAACCCAATTGCTGGGTTTGTCCATTTTCAACCCAACTTGGGTTGTTTTTAACCCAGCATTTTTTAGAGTGTAGTAACTAATAAATATGATATTGTATTATATGATATGATTAATATCATATTTTTAAATACGATAGTTTCATTATAATATGGTGATTATCTCTAAGGTGGACACCCAGTTTGATATATGGTATTTACCATCTGAATCTAACCATGTCATGTCAACAAATGGAAAAGTCAGCTAGCTAATTGTGCAATTATTGTCTTTCACCCAACAACAGGGGTGCCTTTTACCCCAAATACCATACTTGTACATATTATTCCATTATTTAAAAAACTGTTGCTTTATTTACCTTGAACAAAACTGAAAATTGTTAACAAGACCTTTGTCTCAAAATATATTCAATAATTTTATCGATTCTCGTTTGCTACATAAATCTACAACAATATTAGATCAGATTAGCATACACTCTAAAATATGCTTGGTTAAAAACAACCCAAGTTGGGTTGAAAATGGACAAACTCAGCAATTGGGTTGTTTTAACCCAGTGGTTGGGTTAAATGTTTGCCCAACGTGCTGGGTAGTTTTATTTAACTCAACTGTTGTATAAAAATTACTGTATTGCTTGCTTAAAATGAACCCAAAATATTCTGGAAATTAACATTTATTAATATGTTTAATAAATGAGCATTTATTAATAAGATAATGAATAATAAACAATAAACATTTATTAAATTGCTTATTAATAAATGTACACCTTTTGATTATTATTGTTGCCTCTAGTAATTATGTGTCTGATTTTTAATTTCTCACCTATTTTGGCCATATAGTCATTTTTAATCAGTAGTTGGGTTAAATAAAACTACCCAGCAGGTTGGGCAAACATTTAACCCAACCACTGGGTTAAAACAACCCAATTGCTGGGTTTGTCCATTTTCAACCCAACTTGGGTTGTTTTTAACTAAACATTTTTTAGTGTGTAGAATCAACTTTACGTTGCTGTCCGCGATTGTGTCCAAATTTCCACCTGCATCATGTTGTTAAGAAAAGTGCTGAGCCAATTTTTTTTTGCCCTCTAGTGGTTTAAAAGAGAATAAAGTCAAATGCGCCTTTTACCCCCTTGCGCCTTTAGCCCTGTTGTATCCTATATTATTTCCCATAATCCAGAAGCCTTAAATGGTGTTCCATTCTTCAGAAGATATGGGTGTTTTTGGGTAATCAGCATTGCGCTCTAGACATGAAGACGTACCAGATGACTGACCTTTGCTTTGAAGCATGTAAAGTACTTACCAGGAATATCCAATTGGTAGTGACACTTGCCTGCGGCCACCTTGAGGCTGTTTGGAACATGTATCATTCCAAAAGCTCTGAATTCCTCCGGAGACCCATGGGAGCTGTGACATGGGAAACAAATAGACCAAAGAGACAACGTCCTTGAGGGCCTGTGCACTTTTAACTATTTCATTTCACTTGCAGTATGTTTCTTTGTCCTCTGCCGTTAGATCCCAAACACAATGGTTCAGTGGTTGCACAAAATATTGCAGTGTACTCAGGTACAGGTAATTTACTTTCACAATACGGCCAGAGGCTAACTTTGAGCGGAGATATTGTGATCAATCTTGGTTTGTATTAAATTAAGTTGCACCATATTGGCTAGTAGGATACAATAAGGGCAAACAAAAATATAGGTGTGTTTTAATTTGCCACAAAGAATAAACAATAGCTCTGAGCAGTGTATAAACAACAATTATTTTACATAGAAGGGCATAGAGGGACACTAATTAAAGGCTATTAATCATTTACCACCCAATGGATCAACCAGGGCATTGGTTGCTGCTGGGTAGAAACACTTAACCCCCTTAAACAGAGTTTTAATCGCTTAGAAATATATCTCCTTGAATATCCCTTGCATTGCAAATGGTGGGTCAGGTTGATCCAGAGTGTTGTTACTTTAAGCCCAGCTCATCTCGCTGCATCAAGCCCTCTTCTTACCGCTCATATTATGCGAGTGTTCAATCCCTTATTAGCATCATGCAGTGATAACCTCCATTGTCATGGTTCAAAAGCTATTCCTGCAATTCAGCTGTTTCCCATAATCACTCCCCACTAGAGCTAATGCAGAACAAGCATCGAGCCTGATAATTATCTTATTCACCCTCCACATCTCCGGTGCCCTGAAAATGAAATGTCCTCTTGAAAAGACCTGCATCACATTTATTGGAACCCATTTGTCCCACAATATTACAGGTGAAGGAAATAAATGTGATAATTGTGAGCATGTCTTTTCAAATACATTATTCATGTCATTTTTTTAACCCATCTATTTCAGGTGGTGTGATGTTCTTGTCAGAAACACAAATTAGGCAATCACATCGTCAGGGCTCACCAACTTAGGTCTTTTAGGGGAGATACACACAGTTAGGAGGGTGTTTGTGGGACTTTTATCTCCATGGTTTTTGGTATATATATGTGTGTGTGTGTTTTTGAATAGTTTAACAGAAGCATACTAGTTTTTTAATTGTACAATAATCAATGCAAACAATTTGTTGCAATAAAGAGATTGCACAAATAGGGTTTATGCAAGTTTACGTTGCTTTCTAAAAACCATTACACCTGGTTTCACAGACAAAGCTTAAGCTGGACTAAAATGCATGTTTGAGCTGTCTTAACTGAAAGCAACTTTTACTGACATATCTTAAAATATGTCAATGCCATTGTTTTGTCTCAAGGTGCACACCAGTAATGCTTTTGTGTGTTTTGTTTAATATTTTATTATTATTATTATTATTTTATAAAAGCTACTTAAATGTTCTAATTGAACTAAGGCCTAATCCTGACTTAGACTAAGCCTATCACTCATTAAAACTAATGTAAGGAAGCCTGTAGGGTGTGATGACAGGAAAAGTGCATTTTATGTAAACAAAAATAAACAAGGATCCCAAAAACTGGCTTAAGTAAAAGACTTGGCATGAATGTGTGAATATGACTTTAATTTAAACATGACTGGAATTTGATAAAAGGCTTGACTAGACTTGACAAGCTCACTAAAATGGTTGGGAAACATACAATTAAGTTGAATGTACAATGGAAAAAATTAAAAGATTAAAAGATCACCAAAACCTTTACAGACAGCATGATGCACAAGTCTAATTTTGAAGCACTGATTGCCTTCCACTTATTTACAGGGTTGTCATAAATAGTCATCAGTTCATCTGCTGAATGTTCACTAAAAGCGTAACTATAAACAAATGAAGCAAACACAGCAGGTTCCTTTTTAGTAATCATTTTTATGGAATATTTCATAGCTTTTGCTAGTCACCACTACTGAAAGGGCTGCTGTTTTAAATGCAAACGTTCAAGTTCCACACAGAATTTGTCTCAAGTAAAAGACAGGCATTACTATAACCTTCAGCATGAACAAGGATTTATTACCTTCAGTATAATTTGCATAATCATATGCATTGCATGCAGAGTAAGTACACACAACTTGCACAGATGATCAGACCTTTTCTTAAAACCATCCCATAAAGATAAGGAAAGGGAAAAATTGTAGATGATAAGTTATGTCAGCGCTTGCTGCACAAATCAAATTATTTTAGGACCTAACAGTCGTAAAGCTATTACAAGTGGTGTTCACCAACTGTTGTAATCATATTGTGTTGCCAGAATTAGCTAAGGATTTAGACAGCTTTCTGATCTAATCTGCTGATAGTTGTTTAATATACTATATTGCGACAGAACAATATTTTTCATAACACTTTTCATTATAGTGTCCATGTTTCACACATTATTCATTAATCTTCAATTTTATCATTCATGTGTTTGGAACAACTAGCTTCATCTTCAGCCTCGCTTATTGATTGTAATTTGGGCTGTCACAATATCAGATTTTCACTATATTATTATCATCATGGCTAAAAGAATTCAAATTTAACTTTATTTTGCGTTTTCTCTATTTTTAGCCAATGAATGAACTCATAATACAAGTGCAGGAGGCGGAGAGAGAGTTTGTAACCATAACAAAATTTTAAAATGTTTTTTCCCCTTATGAAAGTTAAAGGAACATTCCATTTTATAATTTTGCCAATATTATGGGAATGTTACATTTGAATATTCTTTGAACACTCTGATACAAGTAGTGACAACAACAACAACAGCAAAAAACATTATATGAACTAAAACGTTTCTAAAAAAGAAAGAAAGAAAAAAAAAAAGAAAGATTTTTCTGCTAACATTTTGGGAACATTATTACAGACCATATAACTTTGAACGAATGTTCTGTTAATGTTACTGTAAGAACATTTGTTCATAACTTTGAGGGAAACTTGCCAGAATATTCCCTGTTAGCTTTAGCTGCACACTGCGTTTTCTTCGCTGTTTTATGACGGATGGCAACTGACATTAAGGCACTAGAACGCCAAATACTACAGTGGTTATACTATATGGTTATAGTGAATACCTATATGTTACAACACACCTAATCATAGTGAATATTACCTCTGAGGACTTCAGTATAATTACCGTAATATTGCTGCAATGTTTGTGTTGTTGCTAAGCCGATTGTTTTGTACGCAAGCAAAGCATTGAAAGTTTACTCCGCTTCGCATTGTGCCTAGCAACGGCCGTGACTTATTCACGATACAGCACAGCCTTTCATGCCATATTGCTTTCATAAAACAGTTACCACACAATACAAATATTAAAGCCAAAAATATATATCAATGCAACTTTCATGAAGTAAACTTTCAATAAAAGCCTTCCTTCCGCCGGAAAAAAATAGTCCCTGACCGTGAACAGCAACAGAACCCTAGTGAAAAAAAGTATGTTAAGTATACTTGCAGCAAGACTAATTATTAGTATATTTCAAGTGTGTTAATGATTAGTTCATTTAAAGTGTGCTATTTTGAAACAACTAATTTTGTACTAAGTATATTTAAGTTGAAATGAAGTAGTATTAAAATACAACTTTATTTATATTTAGTATACTTTTGTGTGCTAAATTGAAACAACTTCAAGTATACTTAGTACACTTTAAGTATATGTCTGTGTATAGGGACTAATTACATGCTTGATTAGTGATATTAAAGTGTACTTATTTTTTGTTATAAGTATACTTTATTTGTGTTATAAGCAATGTTCCCTCTATTTTTTTTTTCTCGCTGAACAAAACTTTTCTCTTTTGAGCGCACATTTTGGCCACCTGAGCAAAAACATACTTTATATCAGACCTGTACAATCAACGTAAACACACACAAAAAATGGTTTTATCATGCAACTGTAACATTTAACTTTAATGTGCCGTTTCTATTTTATTTGACCCTTGATGTAACTTAGTGATTTATTAAATAATATGTTTGAAAACAAGCAGTTCAGTCACTAAATTAAGCACATTTTAGGTTACTTGAGGGTTTTTTTTTCACATTGCTGTATTAACTGTACCAGTCTTTTCCAAGAAATTCTATTAAAAAATAATTTATGTCCTCCCGCAGGGCAGTTGAATTCTTTATAATAATATAATATGAGCAGTTACAATGATGGTTTGGAACAACCATAATGTGTTTTTGTACAGGCAATTATTAGCAACAGACAGTGTTAAACCATCAAAATTAAATGTTTATTGCTTATGAATTTCGCAGATTTTATATACCAGGAGGTTTCAAGATTTTACGTGGCAAGGAGCCCTAAACAATCCCCTTGTGAGATCATTTTTTTATTAGGCTTACATTATAATATAATAAAATATAATATAATATTTAAGTATTTAAACTGATATAGGCTACAGTATTATATCAGTTTAAATGCTTCCATTTGTTTTAATATATTATAAAGTAAAAACAAACTGAAGCATTTAAACAGATCTGATAGCTAAATATTTTTAAGAAAAGTGAACGTTAACTCTTTTATAGTTATCTAAACATCTCTGAAACCCACACCACCACCACACACAAAAATCTATTTAAACTGAGGTATATCACTGATGTATTTTGAGTTTGCAAGCTACACCTGTGGTGGGTGTGTGATTGTAAATGTCTCAGAGTTCTCTTTCTATGAAACCTGTAAACCGCATTCATTGGTTCTAACTCTATAGCAACAATAACTCTATAGCGGTTGTCCAGAGCACTTCAATTATTTCTCATTTAAACTACTACAATCATTTTCATGTCTGTTCTCTGCGCGGCAATTTTTTTTTTTTTTTTTGCGCGGCCGCGGCTTCAGAAGGGTCGCGCACGTGCGCAGCTTAGAGGGAACATTGGTTATAAGCAGGGGTTAAATTGGGCCGGGGCCGTCCGGGGCTGAGCCCCGGCACATATGCTTACGAGGGCTCGACATACGCTTGTCCAGGACTGCGGGACAGGTGGATTTTTTGAAGTGAAAGAGAATTTTACTTGCCTGACCAGATAAGTAGCTTGATTAAAATGTCAATAACAACCAAAAACGCAGAATGATTAGTCTAGCTTAAGTGGCGACTGATAGTGGATGTACTGGCGGTGATATTAAGCTGTTGAGGATCACGTAACCTCTTGAGGAGAATTCAAAACAAATGAGCTCTGCTCACACAAAGAAACGTACTCGGTTACTAACGTAACCTCGGTTCCCTGAGATACGGAACGAGTACTGCGTATGGGAAAGGTCTCCTTTTTCCCCGTTACTGAAGCCTTTTTCAATAACGCAGTGTAACTGCATCGTCATTGGTTCACTCATAGACAAGTTGTTGAACCAATGACGGCGCGGCATAGCCGCTCGGCCTATGGCGACAAAGCCCGCGAATATTCCCGCCGAAATGGGCGGGGTAGCTATATAAGCAGGCGCGTCGCCATAGGATTTCAGGTCATTCGACTGAAGCGACGACACTGAAGCCGCAGCCTCGTGGCACGGCATGTAACGCAGTACTCGTTCCGTATCTCAGGGAACCGAGGTTACGTTAGTAACCGAGTACGTTCCCTTTCGATACTTCACTCGTACTGCGTATGGGGGAACGATTCAACCGCGCCGTGCCACGGCAGGGAACGACTGGACTTGTCTTGGACACCGCGAGGGAACCAGAGGACAAGTGAGAAGGCTGGAGCCGTCGAACCCTTGTTACACTACTAAAAGGGGAGTTAACTCCCAGAGTGGCATGAAGCGGAGCTCAATAGAGGCCGCTGGATCATACCGAGATGACCGAGCTTGTAAGGTCGGGACATCCAAATGATAAAAACTGACAAAAGTGGACGGCGAGGACCAGCCGGCTGCCTCACAGATGTCTTTAATCAAAAGCTCCACTAGACCAGGACCAAGAGGAAGCAATTCCTCTAGTGGAGTGGGCTCTAACTCCTATGGGGCAGTTGAGGCCCATAGAGGAGTAACAAAGAGTGATAGCATCGACTATCCGACACGCAAGACGTTGCTTTGAGACTGAAGACCCTTTGGTGCAGCCACCAAAGCAGATAAAGAGCTGATCGGATTGCCGGAAAGGCTGTGATCGCTCAACGTAGGTCCTTAATGCCCTGACGGGGCAGGCCAATTCCAGCTCTCGCTTGTCCGACGAGGGAGGAAGCACTGAGAGGGAAATGACCCGTGCTCTGAATGGAGTCAAGACCACCTTAGGGACGTAGCCATGCCTAGGTTTCAAAACGACTTTGGAGTCGTTGGGCCCGAACTCAAGGCATGCAGGGCTCACGGAGAGGGCCTGCAAGTCACCAACTCGCTTAACCGATGCTAGTGCAAGTAGCAGAGCGGTTTTGAGCGTCAGGGGCCTGAGGTCAGCTGAACGCAGTGGCTCAAAGGAGGCCCTTTAAGAGCTCTGAGGACCAAAGAGAGGTCCCAGGTGGGAACAGTGAGAGGACGAGGAGGATTTAATCGCCTAGAACCTCTCAAGAAACGCACCAGGAGGTTGTTTCGTCCCACTGACTGGCCAGCAATAGGAGCGTGAAACGCTGCAATGGCTGCTACGTAAACTTTGAGCGTTGAAGGTGTGAAACCCAGACTCAAACGCTCCTGGAGAAAAGACAGTATCGGAGATACGTCACACTCCACTGGGTCTATGTTGCGTGTAGAACACCAGTCAACAAAGACCGACCATTTCTGGGCGTAGAGGCGTCTCGTGGACGGAGCTCTCGCCTGAGAAATGGTATTCAGCACCTCCCTGGGGAGGTTAGCAGGCTCCCGTCGAGGGACCAGAGGTGCAGAGCCCAGAGTTCTGGCTGGGGATGCCAAATCGTCCTGTTCGCCTGAGAGAGGAGGTCCCGTCTCAGGGGGATCGGCCACGGGGCTTTCGTGGAAAGCCTGAACAGCTCTGAGGACCAAACTTGGCTCCTCTAGAGCAGAAGCCACCAGGAGGACTCTGTGCTTGTCTTCCCTGATTAATCTGATGATCTGCAAGATCAGAGCAATCGGGGAAAAGCGTAAAGGAGGGTGCTGGGCCAGACGTGAGCCAGCGCAATGTCCTCCTTCGAGAAATAAATTGGGCAGTGAGAGTTGTCTTCTGAGGCGAAGAGGTCTACCTCTGCCTTCCCGAAGAACTCCCAGATCGTGAGAACTGTCTGGGGGTGGAGCATCCACTCGTCTGAGGGGACATTGCTCCGGGATAGCATATCTGCTCCCAAGTTTGTTCTCCCGGTTGTGTGAGTCACTCTGAGCGACTTAAACCTTGGTAATGCCCATTCCAGAAGACGCTTCGCCAGAGCGCATAAGCGGCTGGACGAAAGACCACCCTGGTGATTTATGTATGACACCATTGTCATGCTGTCCGACTGGACTTAAGACGTTGCGTCCCGTCAGGTGTGTCTAAAAGGCGCGAAGGGCTCGAATCACTGCCAACATCGAGGCAGTTGATGTGCAGATGGCTTCTTCATGAGACCACGAGCCGAAGGCCGGTCTGCCCTTGCAAAGAGCACCCCAACCTGTGTTGGGTGCATCTGTTGAGAGCACCGTTCTTCTGAACACCGCCTATAGGGGTACACCTTGACTGAACCATACAGGGTTCATCCAGGGTTTCAGAGCTGTCTAACAGGCCTGATTGACCCCGAAACGCAGGCGGCCGTGCCGCCAGGCGTGAGGAGGGACCCGGAACTTCAACCAGTATTGCAAAGGCCGCATCCGTAAGAAGGCAGAGCTGCAGAATCGGGAAGGCGGAAGCCATCAGCCCTAGCATTCTCTGGAAGTACTTCAGAGGGAGACAGGCTCTGTTCCTGACCAATGCCGCGAGCTGCTGAATGGCCAGAGCGTGCTCTGGCGATACCAAGCCGTCATACGGGCTGAGTCGAAGACTGCACCCAGGAACATTATACGTTAGCTGGGGAGCAGTGAGCTCTTGGCAAAGTTGACCCTGAGACCCAGACACTCCATGTGGCTGAGTAGCACGGATCTGTGATGCTCCAGCTCAGCTCGTGACTGGGCTAGGATGAGCCAGTCGTCGAGAAAATTGAGAACCCGGATTCCCAACTGTCTCAGTGAGGAAAGCGCCACGTTCACGCACTTGGTAAAAGTGCGAGGAGCTAAAGGACAGCCCGAATGGAAGGACCAAATATTGGCAAGCCACGCCTTCAAATGCGAATCTCAAGAATCGCCTGAGATGGGGGGGCTATCTGGATGTGAAAGTATGCATTTTTCAGGTCCAGCAAGCAGAACCAGTCCCCGGGGCAAACCTGCGCGAGGATCTGCTTCAGCGTTAACATCTTGAACTTCCATCTCATGAGGGAAAGGTTCAGGAGTCTGAGGTCTAAGATGGATCTAAGACCGCCATCACTCTAGGGAATGAGGAAGTAATGGCTGTAAATCGCTCTCTGAGGGGAGACCATTTCTATAGGCCCCTTCTCGAACAGAGACATCACTTCGGCTCGGAGGACGTGAGCGTCGTCCGTGTTTACTGAAGTGGGAAGCACCCCCGCAAAAACGCAGGGGTCTGCGAGCAAACTGGAGCGAGTAGCCTTGAGATATTATCCCCAGAACCCACTTGATACTCCGGGGATGGCCTGCCAGGCCCGCGTGACAAGGGGTTGAATGGTGCCGGTTGGCGGGCCGCTGGAAGGGGGGCCTGCATACCGGCTAGTTTTTAGAAATGCTCATGCATCCTCATGAACGTGGCTTGCGGGGTGAAACCGGCAAACGACACGCTGAGAAACTCAGTAAACAGATATATGCTTCTTGGAAAAATATACATGTGTCCCACCTGAGTCAGGGAGAGCATCAAGATATATTCCACAGAGCGGTGTCGGAAGTGAGACCGCTCTACCTCAATGAACATGGCTTGCAGGGCAGAGCCAGCAAGTCACATGAACAGAGGTCCAGCATAATGAGCATGTTAGTTCCACCAAGCACAAGTGAGCATTGAGCTCGCTTTCAGTGAGCGCATACATCCTCATGAACGTGGCTTGCAGGGGCAGGGCCGGCAAACGACACGCAGAGAGACTGGAATAATATGCTACATCAACTGATATGCTGAATATAAATAACATAGGTCTCACCTAAGACAGGTGAGAGTGTCGTTATATTTCTCAAAGGACGCTTGCAGGGCAGAACCGGCAAGCAACGCGCTGAGAAATTCAGCAAACTCGGCAGAAATACGCTGTATCAACTGTATATATACACATATATATATATATATATATATATATATATATATATAACATATGTCTCACCCGAGACGGGGGGAGAGCGACATGTTATATTTCTCAATGAAGCGGCTTGCGGGGCAGAACCGGCAAGCAACGCATAGAAAAACTACAGAATCAGCTCCATTAATACAGTATAAAAACATGTTTCTCGCCCGAGTCGGGGGAGAAGGTCACGTTATATTTCTCAATCGACGCGGCTTGCGGGGCGGAACCGGCGAGCGACGCGCATTGAGATAAGGAAAAATACACTCACACAAATAGAAAATGTATCATGAGTCTCGCCTAAGTCAAGAGCATCATGTCAAATTCAGCTGAGAGATTGTTAACTTCTGCAAAAATCTGCTATATAAACTGAATGTTTATAACATGGGAGTCACCCAAGAGGGGGAAAAGTGACATGTTATATTTCTCAAACGCGGCTCGCGGGCAGGAACCGGCGAACAACGCATAGAGAAGACTGAGTGCATACAGCAGAAAGATGCTCCATTAAATTAAGCATATAACATGTTTCTCACCCAAGCTAGGGAAGAAAGACATGTCATATATCTGAATTAACGCGGCTCGCGGGGAGGGACCGGCGAGCGACGCACATAGGGAGAAATAAACTCACTCAGATAGAAAATGTATCACGAGTCTCGCCTAAGTCAGGGGAGAGTATCATGTCAAATTGAGCTGAGAGGGCGAGAGCTCGCATCCTCAACGAGCGCGGTTTGCGGGGGAGGACCCGGCAAATAACGCGTTCGGAGACGGCATTTGAAGCAAACGCCAGCAAGAAAGTAGAAAAATAAGCTCTGTACTCACCTGACGGAAGACGGCAGGGAATAAGCTGAATGCTCTCAGATGCTGAAGGCGGCACGAGGGCGGCGCGGTGAACAGCTGCTAGAGAACGAAGATCCGCGGAGCGATTGGCTCTGCATGTGCCACAGTTGTGGCGCGGCATTGAGGCAACGCCGCCGCCATGAAAACGGCGATTGTAGCTCTTTTAGAGCAGCGAGAGCCGCTGGGGAAACTCTTTTAGAAAGCGGCGTTAAGCCGCGGGAAAGCTCTTTGAACGGCGCCGGATGGCGGCAGGAGACGCGCTGAGAGGCGGCCGGAAGCGGGAAGCGGGCGGCTCGAGAGCGGCGCTCGAAGCGGCAGTCTGCGAGGGCGCCGGCGCTGTCTTCGTTCGGCGGTCTCAGCTCAGTCCGCTGCGGGAGCCTCTTCAACGGCGGCGAGAACTTCTCCCAGGCGAGCTTCTTCCAGGCGGCGAAGGCTTCAGCCGGAGATCAGCGAAGAGTGATATGAAGTCGTCGCTGAAGGAGAGAGAACTGAAATCCTATGGCGACGCGCCTGCTTATATAGCTACCCCGCCCATTTCGGCGGGAATATTCGCGGGCTTTGTCGCCATAGGCCGAGCGGCTATGCCGCGCCGTCATTGGTTCAACAACTTGTCTATGAGTGAACCAATGACGATGCAGTTACACTGCGTTATTGAAAAAGGCTTCAGTAACGGGGAAAAAGGAGACCTTTCCCATACGCAGTACGAGTGAAGTATCGAAAGGGAACTCATTTATCATGTTGCAATAAAAATTAAATGGGGTTTAGCTTGCTATTTACGACATATGATAAAGTTAAGCATCACACAACCGAAAGTGCTGAATTCCTGAATATCACCTCGATTAAAATTGACACTAATTTCATACAACAGTTCAATAAACAAGTAGTTACTATCAATCACTTACGTTTTAGATGAAATATGCCTGTTTTTTGTTCTATTGTAGCAGCGAAAATAGTTCCAAACAAAGCAGAAGCAGCACATCTCGCAGCTGCGCTCAGCTGTTTTGAATGACTCAGCGTTTTAAACGAATCGGTTGAGTGAAGATTCAATCGCCCATTCATAAACAACTGCTTCATTCTTGATTCAGAGTGAATCGTTTGAATAAATGACTCAGTGGCTCACTCTTTAAGAAGGTCACTTGCTGCCATCTACTGGCGGTTTAATTTCATGTTTAAAAGTATAAATTTCCCACCAGCATTTCTTATTTGTTTATTCAAAAAAAATTAAAGAATCTCAAAACATTATTGAACGCAGTTGTACTTTTTCAGTGTAAATTATTTAATTTGGTAACAGCCCTATAGTGACTTACTATTTTAATTTATCAAATGTAAGAATATGAAATAAAAGATAAAGGATTTGAATAATATATATATTTTTTCCCAGACAAGCTACTTTTTTACTCTTATTTAGTTGTCCAAAGGACAAGCACAAAACCAGGCTTAATGTCGAGAACTGTATTTTGTATTTACATTCTGTCCTTTAGTGGTAGCATCACTCTTATATTTGATACTGACACAAAGCAGAAGGCACAGGCCTACAGAAATATTTTATTGTCATCAGATGTAGCTTTCAGCATCTATAGAATGATTTTGATCAGCATTTTATTGTTCATTGCAGAGGGCTCTCTCAACTTGTTATATTTTACAGTTTGTCAAATGATACGATTTTGTAGTCTTTGCATACATATTCACCCCTCGAAAGCCTGAAACCACAGAGCCCCCCCACATCGAATTTAACTTTAGATACACTACAACTTCAGGATATTAAATAATGTATTTTTTTAAATATACTTTCAGTGCATTGTTACAATGATCATTTTCAGCGCACAGTTAAAATATACCTCAAATATATTTTTATAAAGTGCAAATAAATACACTTTTAAAAAATAAACTGAACTTACACTTCAAGTATATTTTTCTAAAATATATTTTTTAGAAAATATACATATATTTTAAAGTGTGTTAAAAGTTGTATTGTGAAAATTTGATACTAATATACTTTTTTATATATTTAATGATAGTACATTTTTTGTTAGTATATTTGCAGTGTACTATAGAAAAAGGGAATATATTTAAAATACAATAAAGTATACTTCTTTTTTTTCACTAGGAAAGTTACATTATTATGCCATTAGATGACAACAAAGACTGTATTTATGCAGGTGTCAGTCAGTAGCGAAGACTTTTACATTGAAAAGTCACAACTGAATTGTTGTGAACAGAAACAAGACACAACTGACAAATGCTTTGACTAGTGGAAAACCCCTTAACTGTTAAAGGTCCCGTTTTTTGTGGTTTTTTGAAGCTTTGATTGTGTTTATAGTGTGCAATATAACATGTGTTCATGTTTCGCGTGTAAAAAAACACAGTATTTTTCACATAATTTACTTATCTGTATACCGCTGTTTCCACTGTCATAAAAACGGGCTGATGACTTCCTTGTTCTATGAAGTCCCTCCTTCAGAAATACGTAACGAGTTCTGATTGTGCCAGCGGTTCCTGTGTTGTGATTCGACAGCAGCTTAGCGCTCCTTGCCCGGAAAGGTCACGCCTCTTACCATAACGTGTGCTGCACATAGTTTTACATGTGGATTATTGTGGTGTTGTGCCGAATGAACACAAAAGACAATAATTTCCGAGAGACTGAACTCTTTAATCTCCACAAGCAGCGACAGAAAATGTACAACGTTAGCACTCACTCAGAAGAGTACCTCATACATATCCAAGACCACGCCCCCTTTTTTGTGTATTCCTGTGGGCGGAGGTTAGTCAAAAAACTGTTTTAGTGACGTCATTAAAGAAGGAAGTAGAGGGATGTAGTCCAAACTGGCCGTTCGATGTAGGCGACTTCTGTTAAATAAAATATCTCGCTTGGCATTGAACTTTGAGCTTTAAAACTTTACAGATTTTATTTATACTCTAACAACAACATTACACACTAACTAAAGTTTGAAACATGGGATCACGAAGAACGGGACCTTTAAAAGGACAAGATAATATCAGACATTTAAACAGATTTTTTATTATGAACATAGGACTGACCTGAAGGAAAATGCTACATCTGAATGCAGGTAATAAACTCGTTCACTCGATCTCTTTCTCACAATACTCTTCTACATAATACAGTAAGCTTCAATGAACAATATCAATTGATAACAAACAGTTTACGTTGCTAAGAGTGGTTGCTAAGAGTGTTGTGTAGTGATACACAGAACCGTTAGGTGAAGAGGTCATAGCCGTGTTTTATCGTGAATACAACCCAGCTATTGACCAATCAGAATCAAGGACAGGAACTAGCCGTTTTATAATTTTTATAATAGACTGTGTTTCTTTTTTTTTTTTTCTTTTTTTTAGAGGTCTGCATATTTACTTATTTGGTAAATAGCCATGTTGTGGATCTGATCATGTTTATATCTGCAATAAGTGTACATTATCCCTTACATAAATGTATTGAATCCTTGCATTTTCTGTATAGTATCTGTCATGTTTTTGTATTGGCTAGACTTACCTTACTGCAGCAAAAGCTTGAAAGGGAAATTGTATTGAGTGTCAGGGCAGGGCCAGGAGGGGTGTGGGGATGGAGGACACCAAGCAGGGGACCGATGTTGGTTCGTTCCGGGTGAGATGACTTCACAAAGGCTATCTGCCCTTTTATTTTGCTGGAATTCTGAAGATCCAATTGAAAATGCACTGCTGTGTCTGTTTTCCTTCTGACTGTTGTGGCCTGCAGAGAGCAGGGTGGAATGAAAAAGAGAGAGAAACAGAGGAAGAGAAGGGGTGTGTCGAAGGTCTGAGTGTGAAAGGGAGGCAGGTAGAGGTGAGTGCAGAGTGGTGGGGGTGTGAGGGAATGAAAGCAGTGGGGGCATATGACCCCAAACAGTTGCTCCATTTGTGTTCACTGTTTGAAGTGGTTGCGTCCCCCTGGTCATTTTTTAAAAATGGCAGATTTTATGTAGCTCCTATATGGGCAGCTGGCCTCTCCCCCTTCATGAAAGCAGTGGTGTGTCGCATGTGCATTCGGCTCCCCCGATGGCAGCGGGTAAATGTTTTGTTCTGACTTTTGCCTTCTGAGTGCTAAAATGACTGAAGGTGACAAATGTCTGTGTTGAATGATAAGAAAGTCAGTGAGCTTGAGGCTGTGTATCTATTTACCTATTCATCTTGTGCTATGACACTAGACAAACTGCTGATGCACCGGCATACATATGCATACAGGCTTACATATGCATTATGAGGATCTCCGATCCCATTCCGGCGCTGCAGCACATATATATTTCCATTAAGTAGCATATTGAAACTTGTATTAAATTAAACACTTTGTTTACAAAGAAAGAGTTGATTAGAGCTATAACCCAATACAGTGCGAAATAGATTTTCTGCTGTGTGAGACTTGGCTGAGCTTGCCGCTGTGTGGATGGATGTGGGTGGGAATCTGATGGTTTCATTTCCTGCTGCTTTGGATTTCAAGCTGCTTCAGTGTAATGGGCAGCCTGGCCGTGGTTCAGCCACACAGCGAGTCTTCTAGAGAGAGACTCTGGAGTCCTGAGCGCTTTCATAAGTATGACTGAACCTACGTTTGAAGCAAGGGCTCATGAGTAAAATGTTGTTTTATCAATTTCGAACCAAATTAACAACCTCTTTTGTTATGTGCCAGCCTAAAAAGAGCAGTGGATAATATAAACATCAATCTGCTGATGTAGCTCTTTGAGAAACTACAATGATTGTGCTTCATTAGGAAATGAAAAGAGATACACACTCGAAACAAATATAATTAGGTCACAGGATGAAAAATCCATTTCCCCGTGTCCAGAGCATGGCACTAATTGCATTTTTTTCTTCCCATCTGTCTGTTTGCTCGTAATTCTTCACCCTCAGTCCAAGTGTGAACCCTCTTCAGAGACACACACCCTCTCCGGGTCCAAATCCCTTTCCAGCCCAAGGCCCCAGTGGCGTTTTATACCATCTTTTTTCATAGTCAACCTACCAAGGGTCAGGAATTCTTAGAGGCCTGTTCCCAAGACTCATCCGTTGGCCTTGCTCCCAGCCAGATGGCTCTCATCTGAGAGAAAAAGAGCTCATCCTTCTTTACTATAACCAGCAAGGCTTCTGGCATTGTTCTTACAGTAGTGAAATGGGAGCACTTCAAAACACAAAGCGCATTTATCTCAAACGATATTAAATAGTGACATCCTTACATTTTTTTTAATGGGGTTTGTGATCATGCAGTATGTAAATGACCCATCAGCCTGATGATGATGAACTTGTAACACACTTGCGCTTGTTTTAAAATGTATGAAATAATAATAATAAATAACCCAAAACATTATTATTATTTTATACTACGGGGCTGTTGAATGTTCGAATCTGACTGGTTGTCGAACGTTCTAAGGTGTGCAACATTTTAATAAAACAAAATGCATTTAAATTATAATTAACATGACAATGTGTACAATAGTAACAAATCGCTCAAAAGCCAGAAAATTCCTGTTTATTTTTACATATCTGTCAGTCTGAGGCGTTGCCATAATGTGTCGCTATGGGTTGTGTGCGTTTTGATTGGCTGACTGATTTTCCAAAGTCTGATTGAAACCTAGAGCCAAGAAAAAAATAAACCAAACCATTTTTTAAACTTTTTTTTTTTTTCAGTAATAATCAAAGCTAGTGTGTCGATTTAATTAAAAATCTATATATTACATATTATAAAAGGTTACACAGTTCATCAATGGCCGCTTGTATAATACACCAGCCAATTGTGATATGGCAAGAAGTTCAAATTTCATTGCACGACGTGAAGTAGAGCTGTAATTTCGAAAATAACATTATTGTTATTATTATTATTGGCAGCACTAGTTGTAGTGGAAGTAAACTAGAACAAAAGACATAAAAAGAAACACAAATGGAGTTTAACATGTAAGTTTAATAAATGGGATAACCCATGCATTTTAACATCTGAATGTAAAAGAAAGAGAACCACTACGGCATGCTCATACAAATTGCCCTATTTAAACCTATGTAGGGAAGGGTGAAGTGGAAGACATGAAGGGGAAAAAAAAAAAAACCTTGTCCCCAATCACACTCCCCCTAGAAGAGAAGTGCACCATCTTGCTGATTGCACCGGGTTGTTGTTTATGCAGGCCAGCCTCTTGGAGCTATAGCCATTAGTGGATGCAGCACTTCCCAGACCTGTCCCTGCCCCAGTAGATCCCTCAAGCAACATTTAAAAAACAAAACAACAACAACAACAAAAAAAATGACTACCAAGCTATCAATGGCTATAGGGATAATTGTAGTGCAGGGTCAAATTAGTGACCTCTTTCACTGAATGCTTTATTGGAAGTGAGTAATGCCCTGGGAAGATAAAAACAAGGGGTTATGTTAAGGAATGCTTTGCACTATAATGGAAATGGAAAAGCTTGTATAGAGGGAAACACTTGAGAGTCATAGACAAATTAATTACCTTTGAAAACCTATGTGGTATTATGAGAAAATATTTCATTTATTATGTGGAACTGAATATAGAGCTCTTTAAAGTTTACTATGAAATGCCTCTCTTGGACTTGCTGAGAAGGAAAAGCATTTTTTAATAAAATTCATAAAGATATACATTTTACTTTTCTTAAACTTTTTAGAGCTTTATATTCAGAATAATTTTCCATAAAAACAGTATATCCTGCTAGCCAGCACCCCCGCTTTTGAAAAATCCAGAGAAAAGACATACCCAAACTAAAACAGATACAGTTCATGAACCCTTTGCACTAAAAGCATAAGTATGCTCTCATTTGAAAGCAGACACTTTGCAGTTTATTGTAAAGTCATAACACACTATTGTCATAATATTTAATATTAATCTTTTTTTATTATTAAGATATTAAATATCTTTATGAAAATAAGTGAAGTTGGCCTTGTAGCAATCTAGAAATGCACTGCAGCTAAAGTCACATGTCTGACCATGTCATATTTCAAATCTGCAGCTAATAAATCTAAAACCTTTTTATGAAATGTTTTTCAAGATCATATCATGTGATTTTATTTTAAGAAGACCCTAAAATGCTAACTGATGTTTATTGCTACCTTTTCAGTCATGTCTCTATTGTTTTGTGGTACAAACTGCCTTTTTCAGTTTCATTCTCTCCTGCTCTCATCCATTCACACCTCTCCGACCTGCTTGTGGTTTTAATTATTCTTGTGTCTCTATTATAATTGCTAACAACCTTCCATTCACGGAAATTTAATCCCGCTTTCATCAAACTTCTCACTCCACCTTCTTCACCTACACAAACTGTATCATTATTGAAAAATGAGCTTTACAATTCAAAATTATCTGTTTGAATTACATTTGCTCCTAACACATAGCATCTATGTGGGCTCGCTAGCATGTTAGCTTAGCACACCAACAAAACACAACTATTTATGAGATTAAAACCATGTTTTTCCTCCAAACTTACAAGTCCAGTGTTTTAAATAACTTTGTGATGTGGCTTCGAAACAAAAATCAGACCGGAAATATATTATTTTGTGACCTATTCTGCAAAAAAAAAAAGAAAACATGAAACGGACATTAAAAACAACCCGCGGCAACAGTGTAAAAGTAGCCCAATTTGGCAACACTGCTCCAGATGCCTCTGTTGGCAAATAATATACACTAACAAGAAGCGACAATCAATAGAACGTTCCATTGCAACACCAGCACCCAGCAGCAGCCCTGCATTTCCACCATTTTGTGTGAAAGCGACTCATCGGTCCACTAGTTTCTATGGCAATATCAGCTGCTTTGTTAAAAAAAAAAAAAAAAGAAAAAAAGAAAAGAAAAAAAAAAGTACATTAAAGCTGAAATCAAACCTGAATGATGACAACACAGAATGAAATACTATCACTAGTGATCATCAAATCCTTTTGACAGTTTATTTTACACACTTTGTGTTTAAGTCTTCCACTTTTTTCACTCGCTCTCTAGAAACCCAGTCAGTTTGGGTTAAAATTCTTTGAAGTTCAAGTATTAGCATTATAAATACTGAATTAATACCAACATATGAAATTAAATTAAGGACATGCATCAGAAAAATTGGGAATGTTGGACAATAATTATATAACAGAAAATAACAAAAAAAAGTTCTATTGCGCTTCTGATTTGGCTGTGAAATTTGCTGATTTTGGGTGCGTAAGATGTGAAGGATTCCATGATTCAGTTAAGCCGAGTTCAGACTGCACGATTTTCAAAGTAGTCGGGTCACTGTTCTTTTCACACTGCATGACTATCTTGGCCAGCATTCAGTCGCTGCTGTGTTCAAACTGCACGATGGATCGGCGACAGAAGGTTTCACACTGCATGACTTTACAATAGGAAGAATCGCCGACAACTCTGTCTGGCAGGCAAACTACGTTTCACAACCAAACACACGCGAGACGTGACAAGGAAACAACGCGATATCACGCGTTCAAGACCGGAGTTCTCACGTGAGACTGGTCCTGCATTTCAATCCGCTCCCTAGTTCCCTAGGTCGTGAATCAGTATATAATGAAAGTGAATGCGGCTGATACCCTGATCAGTGCCCTGACTACTGAACTAGAGAGCTGATTGAGACACACGGTGGGATTATTATTAAAAATAGTAGTCCGCAAGAAGCTTGAAATATGAATTGCCTCTGCGCCTCTTTGCAGCGAAAACAACATAAATAAAAGAAGAATATGGAGGAGGAAATGTTTGGGGAGACTGTGGATTGTGTGTTCTGCAACGACAGTTGGAACTAAATACATAACTGTTCAATGTGCTGCTGTTGCGGATGGTCAAGCAAATGTTTGTGCTTTGTTTCTGTTTGATAAAATTGTAATGTTTATCTGAAAAGAAGCCATGCTTGCTGATATTGTGGTCTATAACTCCTCCCCGAGCTCCACGCTGCTCTGTATCTTGCTCTCTCGATGTAGTTTTCAGTCAGAACACTTTTCACACTGCATGATTTTGAATCGCCGACAGGTCCAGATCTAGCATGCCAAATATCTCACGGGCGTCGGCGATTCTCTCATATCGCGTCTTTGCTCATTCACACTGCGTGATTGTCACTCGCGTGAACGAGCACCGATTTGCCTGTGATTTCGGGCATTTGTCGGCAATTTCTCAAAACCTGTCGGCGAGCCAAAATCGGGGCTAAAATCGTGCAGTCGGAACTCTGCTTTAGTATTTTCACCCCATAATGGCGGCCGCGCTACCGGAGCACCATCTAGTGGCTGTTGCCCAAAAAGGATAAGAGTTTCGCCTCTTGGGTTCTATACTCTTTGTCTTGGGTTCCCTTTCGTGGGAACTATGGACGCTACGTCGGATGACGTGATGGGAACCCTCTGTATTTTGTGTTCGTGAAGCACCTCTGTATCCAACCAATGAAAAGATGTGACGTCAGAGACGGGTGAGGTCACGGATCAGGAAGCTATAAAGCACACCTGAA
This sequence comes from Chanodichthys erythropterus, assembly GCF_024489055.1. Taxonomy (NCBI): domain Eukaryota; kingdom Metazoa; phylum Chordata; class Actinopteri; order Cypriniformes; family Xenocyprididae; genus Chanodichthys; species Chanodichthys erythropterus. Next base: position 24,563,117 of record NC_090231.1, on the reverse strand, counting down.
CACAAAGCACGCCAGCTTCTGTTGTCTTCAGCAAGCGCTCTCTTTATCTTGTGTGTCTTATTTGGTGTTGTTTGTCTTATTACATATAAACAAGTCAAGATCTCTTCGTCTGAGGACAAGAGTATCTCACACCAATCCATATATTTATATATAAAAAAGACACGTATTATGGCGAGAAACAGCAGTGAAATGGGAGTGAGCACAGGCAGCTCTCGAGGGAGCGTCTGTGTGCACTGTAAAAACTCGCTCTCAGGACACTGCTCCAGTGTTCCCCGCGGATCGGGTCCCGCTTCTGCTGAGGCAGGGCGGAGGCTCCGTTCGTGGGGTTCACAAATGGATCTGACAGAGGGATTAGAGACGGGCGCGCCTTTTCTCTGCCCTCACCAGCCAGGTTCAGCGCCGTCTCCCAGGTGGAAGCACGCTCTGCGGTTTCTTCCCCCGGGTTGAGGCACCGATACTCACATGTCCAGCTCTGAGGAGGTGGATATTGTGATATCGATCTGAGGATCGCCACCTCACAGTCACACACACATATCGTGTTTCAAAATCACACGTTTATAACAAATCAATCGTGAACAGCAGTTTGATTTTCCCCCTGTGCTACACTACAAAGCGAGTTGGGATACACATGATTTATGTGTTGTTTGCTGGGAGTGGAGCGTGCACGTCAGCTCACAACTGACAGTGACAGTGTTCATTCATAAAAATGTCCCGAAGAAAAGTATGCACTAGCGGGAGTTTTGTAGCTCCACTCTTGTTGGCTTTATTCTCGAGGGAATAAAAGTCTATTGCAAAGCTTGAATCTCGCGCTTGCCGAGGCAGCGCGTGGATTGAGTTTTCATTAAAGTATATAGCTCAGATCTCGCGCTTGCCGAGGCAGCGCGTAGACTGAGTTTTCATTAAAGAATATATGGCTCGGATCTCGCGTTGCCGAGGCAGCGCGTAGATTAAGTCTGCAAGAATGAAAATACGGCTCGGGTCTTGCGTTTGCCGAGGCTGCGCATATCACGTGTCCATAATTATGCATGTGTGTGTGTATGTGTATGTGTATGTATATATTAAGGGATCTGAGTAGACGGGAGTTCCCTTTCTCTCTTTCCCTAAAATACCTTGCGAATTATTACGAGCTATAATTCTTTTTTGTATTCTAAATATATTCAGTCTGTTCAAAAAATATATATTTATATAAGAACTGGCTGCATTTAATTTGAGGATTAAATGAAATATTGAATACATTAAATTCTGAGGAATTTAAAAGTCCGGAGGTAGGACGGATCTGAGGACCGTCATTATCTCTCGGAAGGCTTCAAAGAAGAGGTCCTGACATTTATAGTGCAGGATCTCTTGAGGGCAGCCCCCTCCGGGGGGATTCGGATATCGGGTCCTCCTCGGTGCCCTCAGGGGACCGTTCTGTCAACCCTGCCACCAAGCGTGAGTCAGGGCACAGCAGTTTCCACCGATCCTCCGAGGAGGGTCGGCCAGCACGTGATTCGTCTGTCTGCCGGTGCGCCGCGTCAGATAGACGAGCCACAGGCTCAAAAAAACACCAGAGACCAGTCTCGAGAGACTGGTTCCCTTAGTAGAATATTTAGAAGAGTGGAAAAATCTCCCGAATGTTTCGAAGTGGGTGCTGCTCATGATAGAACAGGGCTACAGAATTCAGTTCGGTTCACGACCGCCCAAGTTCAATGGGGTGCTTCCTACGGTGGTAACCCCAGAGCAGTCTCTGGTGATGGAGCAAGAAGTAACGACGCTTTTGCAAAAAGGGGCTATAGAAAGGGTTTCCCCTCCCAGCAAAATGTCGGGCTTTTACAGCCGCTACTTCATTGTTCCGAAGAAGGATGGAGGGTTGCGTCCGATCATAGATTTACGTGTGCTAAATCGATCCGTAAAGAAGCTGAAGTTCAAAATGCTTACACTCAGACAGATCATCCCTCAGATCAGGTCCGAGGACTGGTTTGTAGCGATAGATCTGAAAGACGCATACTTTCATGTATCCATCCATCCTTCACACAGGAAGTTCCTCAGGTTTGCTTTCGGGGGCGAAGCTTACCAATACAGGGTTCTTCCGTTCGGCCTATCCCTCTCACCCCGCACGTTCACGAAGTGCGTGGATGCAGCGCTGGCTCCGCTGAGACTCCAGGGCATCTGCGTGCTGAACTATATCGACGATTGGTTGATATTAGCTCAAACAGAAAAATTGGCAGTTCAAAATCGAGATGTTGTTCTGTCGCACATGAAGAGGCTTGGGCTGAGGCTAAACGCCAAAAAGAGTGTGCTGGTCCCGAGTCAGGTTGCAAACTACTTCTGGGATTCCACCACGATGCAGGCGCAGTTGTCCCCTGCTCGTGTGAGTTCCATTCTCGGGGCTGTGAAAGGGGTGAAGTTAGGCCAGTCACTCACTGTAAAACAGTTTCAGAGACTGGTGGGTCTGATGGCAGCTGCGTCCAACGTTATTACTTTTGGCCTTCTGCACATGAGACCCCTACAGTGGTGGCTCAGGACCAAGGGGTTTTCCTCGAGGGGAAATCCTTTTTCGCATGATCAAAGTCACGCGCTGATGCCTTCGTGCTCTGGTCATGTGGAAGAAGCCTTGGTTCCTATCCCAGGGACCCGTGCTGGGGACTTCTGGTCGTCGTGTAATGCTTACGACAGATGCTTCCCTCACGGGCTGGGGGGCGATCATGAGTGGTCGCTTGGCTCAGGGTTTCTGGGAGGACCATCAGCGCTCCTGGCACATACATCGGCTGGAGATGATGGCGGTGTTTCTTGCATTAAAACACTTCCTCCCAGACCTGAGAGATCACCATGTGTTGGTCCGCACAGACAACACTGCGGTGGTCTCATACATCAACCATCAGGGGGGCTTGCGGTCTCGCCTGTTATTCAAGCTGGCCAGTCGCATCCTCCTCTGGTCCCGGGGAAAGCTCCTCTCGCTGAGAGCAGCTTACATCCCCGGGCGGTTGAATGTGGGAGCGGACGCCCTGTCGAGGCAGGGCGCGAGACCGGGGGAATGGAAACTCCACACCGAGGTGGTGGAGTTGATATGGAAAACTTTCGGTCGAGCTCAAGTCGATCTATTTTGCCACAGAGGAGTCAGCTCAGTGCCCTCTGTGGTACTCACTTCAGCACCCAGCACCTCTAGGGCTGGATGCCATGCTACAGACGTGGCTGAGGCTACGTCTGTATGCGTTCCCCCCAGTCTCAATGCTCCCGGGAGTTCTGGAGAAGGTTCGCCAGGAGAAGGACGACCTAATATTGGTGGCCCCTTACTGGCCGACCACAATATGGTTTTCGGACATAATGTCTCTACTTCACGGCTCTCCCTTAGAGCTTCCTCTCAGGCAGGATCTCCTGTCTCAAGCGGGCGGCATGATTCTCCATCCCCGCCCAGAAATGTGGAAACTGTGGGCCTGGCCCCTGAGGGGGCAAGGCTCATAGGAACTGGTCTCTCAACCGAGGTTGTGGAGACCATCCTTCACTCCAGAGCTCCCTCCACGAGGAAGTTGTACTTATATAAATGGAAATTGTTCTCTGTGTGCTGTGAACAGCATAATTTGGACCCGGTCCATTCTTCTGTCTTTGACGTGCTTCAGTTCCTTCAGGAAAAGTTCTCGGAAGGTTTAACCCCTTCCACGCTGAAAGTTTATGTGGCCGCTATTTCGGCTCATTATATCCCTGTAGGGGGCTCCTCGCTGGGTCGAGACCCCCTAGTAGTACGCTTCCTCCGTGGTGCACTCAGGTTGAGACCTGTGGTGTGCACAAAGACCCCGACCTGGGACCTCACTATTGTGCTCCAAGGGCTGGCTGAGGCTCCCTTCTAGCCAATAGAGGAGGTGTCAGACAAGTTCTTGACACTTAAAACTATCTGTCTCTTGGCCGTCTCTTCTTTGAAGAGAATTGGTGATTTACAAGCGCTGTCAGTCGCTCCATCTTGTCTTGAGTTTGCACCTGGTATGGTGAAAGCCTTTCTGCATACCAGGCCGGGCTATGTTCCAAAGGTCCGACGAGGGTCCCAGGCCCCATTGTACTTGAGGCTTTCTGCCTGCCTCCTTTCGCAAACTTGGATCAGGAAAGGAAGAATCTGCTTTGCCCTGTAAGAGCATTACATGCCTATGTTCACAGAGCTGCCCTGTGGAGAAAAACAGAACAATTGTTTGTATGTTATGGGTCCCCTAAGAAGGGGGGCCCAGCATCTAAACAGCGGATGAGCAAGTGGGTGGTCGAGGCCATCTCACTTGCGTATGAGACGGTGGGGCGCCCGTGTCCTTTGATGGTGCGGGCTCACTCCACGAGAGGTATGGCCGCGTTCAGAGCTCTCCTATCTGGTGTCTCTATGGACGACATTTGTGTTGCGGCTGGATGGTCATCCCAGCACACCTTTATCAGATTTTACAATCTTCACCTTAACATCACTCCGGGGGCCAGGATGCTACAAGATAGCAGCCAGGCACTCGGAGAGACGGCGTAGTTGGGATTGCGTTCCCATCACGTCATCCGACGTAGCGTCGATAGTTCCCACGAAAGGGAACGTCTCGGGTTACGAGTGTAACCCTTGTTCCCTGAGTAAGGGAACGAGACGCTACGTCACATGGCCGTATCTCCTGCATACCTGGTGCGCTTGCTTCAGACATTTTACAGAAGCTGGCGTGCTTTGTGTTCAGGTGTGCTTTATAGCTTCCTGATCCATGACGTCACCCGTCTCTGACATCACGTCTTTTCATTGGTTGGATACAGAGGTGCTTCACGAACACAAAATACAGAGGGTTCCCATCACGTCATCCGACGTAGCGTCTCGTTCCCTTACTCAGGGAACAAGGGTTACACTCGTAACCCGAGACGTTCTATACTCTGTGCTGTTGGTTAGTTCAAAGCCACTTGAAGGCAAGCCTGCAACTTTTAGCCAAAAAAGTGTAACGGCTAATGCTAATGCTCTGCCTCTGGCGGTACGCAGGGAAGGAGACCAGAGGCCGTTTTTTGAATGGATGTCAATGGATGAGAGGCTTCCCTATGTTGATTAAACAGCTTTTGTGGGGAAATAGCTAATCATTTAATTAATCGACAGCCTGTTTGCTAATCTTCAGCATGTTTTACACTAAACAATACCTTTGTTGGGAACTATAAGCAGATTTTAGCTTGATTTTAGCTTTTAAGAGAAGGCAGACTAGGGAACGTTGCATCTGATGTCACTGCCATTACACGATAGGCTGAGAGGTGCCGCACGTGATTAAGTTAGCCTTTACGCTTTCTCCACTGGTAAGAGATACAGACCTCTAAGAGTAGGTATAGAACCCAAGAGGTGACACTCTGATACTTTTTGGGCAACAGCCACTAGATGGCGCTCCAGTAGTGCAGCCGCCATTATGGGGTGAAAAGACTAACTGGACCATAGAATGCTTCACAGTTTACGCACCCAAAATCATTGAATTTCACTGCCAAATCAGAAGCGCAATAGAACACTTTTCAAATGAAATTATCAGTAAATTGTATGGCTCCTACAGTAAATGTTATATTGTCTTATATATGTTTTATTTTACCACTTGTGGAATCCAACCATTCAACCATCTGAGTAGTTAGCCAACTTTATTGAGTATTTCCATTTTATGCAACTTTACACATTTATTAATAGTAATTAATAATTAATACATGTAAGATCATCACGTTTGAGGCGAACAATATAGATCAGACCTCAGTGGAGTAATAGTAATAAAAGTATCACTCCACTAGGTCTGAATTGAAATATATATATATTGCTGTGTCCATTATCCCATAGGCTAATTCCCACTTTTGGACACTTCTGCTTTAACATTAGACAACACTGCAAAAACAAGCTGTTATTTTCTGTTATATATTTATTGTCCAACATTCCCAATTTTTCTGATGCATGTCCTTAATTTAATTTCATATGTTGGTATTAATTCAGTGTTTATAATGCTATTACTTGAACTTCTAAGAATTTTAACCCAAACTGACTGGGTTTCTAGAGAGCAAAGGTTTTGTGAAAAAAGTGGAAGATTTAAACACAAAGTCTGTAATAAACTGTTAAAAGGATTTGATGATCACTAGTGATAGTATTTTATTCTGTTTTGTCATCATTCAGGTTTAATTTCAGCTTTAATGTACTTTTTTTTTCTTTTTCTTTTTTTTAACAAAGCTGCTGATATTGCCATAGAAACTAGTGGACTGCCGACTTGCTTTCACACAAAATGCTGGAAACGCAGGGCTGCTGCTGGGCGCCGGTGTTGCAATGGAACGTTCTATTGAGTGTCGCTTCTTGTTAGTGTATATTCTTTGCAGACCCTCTCTGGTTAGTTCCTGGAATGTCACATGGTATGCCTGTTCTTCATCATGTGCTATTTGTGGACTAAATATGCACAGAGCGCCCTCCGGCTGCAAGTATGAATTGAAAACACAGTACATCAGAGTATCCAGCGCTCATAATGACAACGGCACGTTTTGGGTAAAAATTGAATAAATATTACTCCTCTCCCCTGTATAGAATGTGCATGCTTTTGAACTAAAAGCCCTGAGGGATGTTGTTTTGTCAAGTGTTTTCATGACGAACATACAGAAGTTTTTTCTCAATGAATGTGGCAGACGCTCATATTTTAGTAACGACTCAGTTTTTCATATTCACAACTCCTGACACATATTAACACATTACAGTCACTATAAGATTTTAAGAGTAAAACAGAGGTAAAAAATTTAAGCTTGAGATCTTTTTAATGATGCATAGTTTGTCAAGGTAATTACATCTAACTGTAAATTTGAGCTAATTTAAACAAAGAAGCTTCAGTGCGTTGGCGTCCTCATGAAGGCTAACAGGATGTAAACACTTTATGAAAATGCACATGCATTCTCTTTGTAGTTGCTTTCAATAAGTACAAGTTTATGCATTCTCTCTTTTCTCACTTTAAGCTACAGCCGCTGAGCAGGACTAAAGGCAGGGAATCCTTGAGTAATGTGTGCTGTGAAACTTGCATAATACAGCCACCATTTACTGCTAGCGGCCTCTGAGAGCCAAGATGAAAACTTTAATGTGCACACACAGCAAGTGCAATGTTGTAAATGAAAATTGAAATAAATGTGTAACATTTCTCTTGGACATTTTCTCAGCTCATGGCTCCAGAAGGAAAGCCAAAATATGCTTGCCATGTAGCCGTATTGAACATCCTACCTACATATTGACTAGCACAGTGAGCCTATCTATGCCAGACCATCTGCCTGGGATTTGTTGGCACACTTTGTGTAATAATTAACCAGCCTATCAAATGCATCTGTGATGATTCTCTTCTTTTCTACACTTAAACATTTTCTAAAAATATTTGTCTCATAAAGTTCCAAAAATCCCCCCACAATTTTTATTTATTTATTTATTTATTTTTAGATATAGTCTATCATTCAACAATTTGGGGTCAGTAAGATTTATTATTATTATTATTATTATTATTATTTAAAGTAATTCATATTTTTATTGAGCATGGATGCATTGAACTGATCAGAACAGCAAAAAATGTATTATGTTAAAAGGATTTCTATTCGAAAAAAATGCTGTTCTTTTGAACTTTCTATTATTAAAAAATAATAATAATAATCATGGTTTCCACAAAAATATTAATGTTTTCAACAGTTGTTAATAGTTAGTAATGTTACACCAAATCAGCAGAATGATTCACTGAGGACTGGAGTAATGGCTGCTGAAAATTCAGCTTTGTATTCACAGTAATACATTACTATATATATATATATATATATATATATATATATATATATATATATATTTTTTTTTTTTTTTCAAAAATATAAAATATTACCAACCCCAAACTTTTGAACTGCAGTGTAATTCCTGGAATAATCAGTTTGACCATGTTGTCAATAAAGTTCATATAGTGCTCATCTTTAGGATGCATAATATATGACATTAGTGAACCATTCTTCAGTGCAAATCCACATTTTACTATTCAAATGCACATATTAAATTCAAAGATGTGGTGTATATAAACAAGTTTTTTTCCACACTATTACTTTAAGCCATGTGTCTAATGAGGTGGAACATTAATGCTATAATTCTCACGAAGCCCTCGTGTACTTTGAAAAGGTTTAAATCTCCTTCCAGTGTGATTATGCCTCATAGCAACAGGGCCTGGACAGACAGCTGAGCATAAGTTGGTGGTGGAAAATGAATGAAATATAGAGAGGGTGCCCATTAGCCAACAACGGAAAAAAGAAAAGAGTTATAGTTCCATTTGTTTCCCATATTTCCTTTTTTTTTTCTTTCTTGGAATGGAACTGGAGCAAAATACTTTCTTTCATATCCACCTGTGAACGGAAAGTCAATTAAGGGTGTTGAAATGCAGCCTCTAATGAATTAGAGATGCGCAGCATGTATATAAAAGAATGCGAGATTATGAATATTTCAGTTTCTCTCGCCTAGTTTTATTACTCATATTGTTTCCAACATTATTAATAAATGGTATTTTATTAAGAAGTTATTTTAGTGATAACTTCAAAGCCTTGCCTATTTTCACTTGTTGTGAAAAACTGTTGTGATGAAAAAAAAAAAAAAAAAAAAACAGCTTTTGTGAATGAAGAATTCTCAAATGTATTACATATATCACAGAAAGCAATCCCTCTGGATAAAACCCTACTTCCGATTTACTCAAAGCATTTCAATGAGGCCTTTATACACTGCTCTTTTAAATCATGTCACTATTAGGAACAAACAAAGAAATAAACTATAAAATAAATATTTTATACCAGAACAGACTTAAACAGATTACGTTGATGTGTCTGCCATCTTGGAATGGTTAACATGATGCTGTTCATCACTCACACTAACAAACATATATAATACCCTTACCCTCCGATTAATAGACTGTCATTACCCATTGTATTCATTCTTGTCCCTCATTGCATTCGTTCTTGTTCCTTTTAGGATATGAAGCTAAAGGAGCTGTGGAAGAATGATGATGGAGACCTGTTTTTGGACACACGTTTATCCTCGGGCATAAAAGAAGAGCACCAAAAGAGTGAGAACAAAACCTATTACCATCTCTACCAGAGGTGGGAGAAATATGGAATCGTGCTGACAGACCTCAGGAGAATAAGGCAAGTGTGAACCTAATGACCACATAAAGAGCCTTTTTAGAGACAATGATCTGACCATTGAGCTGTTTTAGACTTGATCAGTCATTATAAAGCGCTTTGCTTCATCTTGCACTTCTTTTTTATGAGTGTCGAAGTTCCGTCCTTTCCCTTTCATTTTTGATAGCCTCAGGGAGAGCGGCCGTTTGGATTGGCGAGAACTGAACAGTGTGTCTGTGCAGTGGTTACCGTGAGCTCTATGATTACACAGCGTCTCATTCTAACAGGCAACCGTGACCGAGTCTGTAATTAAATATTCAATCACTGTAGAGCAGGTGTGGAACTGTAGCAGTTCCACAACAGCAGAAAATGTAGTCCTTTTCCATACTGTTGTAAAATAGATTTACTCTTCAGCATTACTAGTGACCACTGATCTGAAGAGCTACACAATAGCTGCAAATTTATTTGATGGATCAATATGCTGCACACTACGTGCCGCTCAGAAGCACACTGTATTTACGGGTAAATAAAACCTGGAACGTCTTTATGAAAACTGGCCTCTCTGAAAATAATACAAAGAAGCCCTGGTGTGTAAAATTGGATTTTCCATAGGAGAATCAGAGAGGAACGTATGACAATATGCAGGTATGGATGAACTCACAATCTCACAATCTTTGCACTGCCTAAACATGTACGCTGGGGTTGAAAATGAATGTTCAAAATCTTCAACATGACAACTGTTTTGTTTCTTTCCCCAAAGCCTCCACTATCACCTTTTGTTGCACTGCTATCTTTTTCTGAAAGCAGTGATAACTCCAAGAAAGACAAATGTGTCACCTAAGATAATCACATACACACACTCCCTATGACAGAGCTCTTTGGCCGTCGCCACAACGTCAGATCCCACACCGTCTTTCGTCTACTATAGGTGAACAAAAAACAACATGTCCTAAGAGCCCTACTGATAACAGCTCTCCCTGATACAATAGCAGAGACATTCACAAATGTCCCTTGAATAAACAAGAACACTGTGTGCCTGTAGCTTCCTCTATTTCTGTTTTGAAAGGTGACAGACAGACTTGGACCTACTTAAACAGTATGGCAAGTCTGATCTAATCTGCTTTGAGACATCACTAGTCTCATATGAGGGGCCTAACTTACTGTGATGGATAGATGGATAGATGTATGTATGTATGTATGTATGTATGTATGTATGTATGTATGTATCTATGTATGTATGTATCTATGTATGTATGTATCTATGTATGTATGTATCTATGTATGTATCTATGTATCTATCTATCTATCTATCTATCTATCTATCTATCTATCTATCTATCTATCTATCTATCTATCTATGTATCTATCTATCTATCTATCTATCTATCTATCTATCTATCTATCTATCTATCTATCTATCTATCTATCTATCTATCTATCTATCTATCTATCTATCTATCTATCTATCTATATAATCTGTCTGTCCGTCCGTCCGTCTATCTATGGTCTGTCTGTCTCAATAAGCAAAATATTTTATTCTTGGAATATTATTACAAAACTTTGGAGGACAAAGTGCATCATCTAAAACCATTTACTGTCTTGGCACACTCCCCATATCCTTCTTTAAAATGTATTTAACTATCTAGAAATTGACCTTTTAAACTAAATATATGACAGGTTTTTCAAAGTCTGTAAAACTGCAGTTGTACCTCTTTAAAAAAGGTAATCTTCATACTAAACAACAGCAGGCCTTTCTCAAACCTTCTCTCCTTATAGGATAATTTTATATAAGACTTTTATAGGTATGTATTATTTCTTTTATTATGCCAATATAAAGCTCTTACATTTGTGTATAAAATGTGCTAAACTTGCCTTGCCTATTCAATCAGAACATCACACATACTTTTAGACAGAAACATGCATAAACTCTCTGTGCATGATACAGACATATTTCAGATATAACAATGACGGTGTTCGCATGATCCTTTACATTTTAAAAGTAACTGGGTGGGCCAGGAGAGTTTAAATAGCAAACAAACTGAACTTGTGAACCATGGCTGGATTGCTGCCGTTAGCTTTTCTCCTTGACCTTTTCCAGCCATGTCATCCACCCTTGTGCTAATTGGGCTCAGTGTGTTATTATAACCTCTCTGAATGGAATAGTAACAGTGAATGGAGCAGCAATAAAGAATAACAGCATGTGCTCAATTATTAATACATTTGAAAAATGTCATTCATCAATATTACTGTATAGTTAATATGATTTACTAGACCATATATTTACAGATTAAGTTTAACCAAAAATGAAAATTCTTAATTTACTCACCATAATGTTGTTCAAAACGTTTAATTTATTTATTTATTATTATTATTATTTTTTTTTTCTTAAAAAGTTTGTTTGTGTTCTGCAGATGAAAAAGTCATACAGGTCTGGAATGAAATTTTGGTGAATAAATGATGACAGAATTTAATTTTTTTGGGTGACCTATTCTTTTAAGACAGAAAGGCAAGGGAGTCGATAAAGCACCTTTATGAATCATTATGAAGAAATTCATATTGACCTTTATTAACCATTATAAGAAATTTCAAATAGGCCAATCGGCTCTACTAACATACTCGACATGATGTGTTTTCTGAGAGAAATGTCAATTTTATTTGCCATTATGTTTCCCAGCTGCATGTGTCTGATTGGCCACAATTTATTTTGTTTGTCTGCATCTAAAGAGGAAAAGCCATAAGAAAGAAAAAATAATAATTTTCTTATGTTCAGTGTTTCATCCTGACAGACTTAGGGAACTATTTTTTCCAATGAAAGCTATACGAGATCCTTTACAAGCATATAATGTCAGCATGTCCATTCTGTAATTCTTAATTCCTGCTAGTATACTGTCTGGACCTTTAAAATGTCTCCCTTGTCCCTTCACAGAGAGTAAGAGTTTAATTGGTGTGGAGACATAAATAGCTGAGAGGTGGAGTATGAAAATATAATGGGAATAAAAAAATCTCCTAGCAATAAATCATTATCAGAATGGCACTGTGTGATTTACCCCATACTATTCATTTCCGCCCAGTGCCCCTCTCTGCTTTAAAAAGTTTGATTGCTCCTCTTCATATACAGTAGCTCCTATAAAGCCCAGGTGCGCAATGGCATCATTCTCCAGCACACTTTGTTCTCTCATCAAGAAGAATGTCTCCAGCTCTAATTACTATCAGTCTATTTACTGAAGGGTTTCCCCCAGTGTGTCAGGAATCTCTGCGCTCTCTTTGCGCTTCCAGTTTCAAATGAACATAGACATAGGTAATAAAACCGATGCAAATTATGCAATTTTTTTTGTTAAAGTGGAGCACTGTGAAATGTAGAAAAGGGAATGAGTCATCAATCTTCTGATGCTTTTTAAAAAATAAAATGAGGCGACAAAGGATAGTGAATGCTTTGTTGGGGTATAGGTGAGTCTCCAGCCAGCACTGGACTCAGTGCTGTTTGCACTGAGCTGGAGCGATTTCAGTGCTGTAAAATGAGCTACAAAACTGCATTTTGAAGCTTTATCTACTTTGATTTAACAGATAAACAATTATACAGTTCATTTATGATTCATCAAATTGGTCAGTTTTTAAGTTTATGCTTTGAATTTTTATTTAAAGCCATGCCTTATGAATGAATGAAATGTCATAAAAATAACAACCATTTCTAGATAGATAGATAGATAGATAGATAGATACTGGAGTAATTAAAAAACTGTCTAGACTACAAATAAAATATGCATTTGGTCTGGATTGTGAATGACCTTATCCCTTTCTTGTTCCTTATCAGCAATCGTCAGTCATGGTCTCAAAATGTCAGCGTGTACAGAGGAATTCTTGTCACAGTTGTTACAAAATGTCAGGACAACTTTATTTACTTATCTCCCTGTATGATTGGGGATATAACCCCTCAGAACAGAAGTAATGTTGCAGAGAGAGAGAGATATTTCCCTTTGGAGAACATGATGGCCAAGAATATGTCCATCTTTCATTTTTGTTTCAATATAAACAAAGATGTCACGCAGACAGATTCATTGGGACAATTTGAGTGACAGTGAAAATTCAAAACTCAATGCCGATCTATCTTAGAGCCATGTCTGTGAATTAGTTTATTCCCAGTTCTTTGCAGTCCTTTTTTAATATATCTGAGAGAGTGACCCCCTCTCACAACACAGCAGCTAAAGAGACAATAAAACATAAAACCATTGACATCTGCTGTCAGTTAATTTATATTCCAGTGCGTGAGTATAGTTTGATCATTGTGCATCAATTTTTGAGAATTCACTCTGCATTTTTAATTTAATGTGGAGAAATATCTCTTTTAACCATATCTGTAATTGATGATGCAATAAATGAGCAACTGTCATAGAGTATTCTGTCATCCCATCAGTCAGTGTGCTAATCATTGCCTAATCTGCCTTCACTGTGCCAGGGCACAAGGTCAAACACATCCCATTAGTGTGCTTCCAAGGAATGAGCATGTTCCCGCTTAAAACATTTGACCCCTCTCATCTGCCTACTGCATAATTATCACCCATTCATTCCTACCAAAGCTGATCATTTAGGTCATATGTATCAGCATATCATGGTGGTGTTTGACCATTTTCTTCCATTTTTCTCACTCTCCACACCCTTGTGTTCAGTGAGATGTGAATGGTTCACATCACGTTAGATTGTAGGATTTAGGCAATCTCATGGCATTCCTAAAGGTTGCTGAAATCCCAGTGAACACGTCTGTTTATTGGTTTTTGAGTTCGTGTTGGACAGGAGTTATTGGCTGACCAATATAAATGCAGTGGAGAGCTATTTTGATTTCTCTTCCAGCCATTTGTGGTCTCTTCTCCCATTATTAAGGACACCAAGTTATTGGATTCATCTCCCTGCAAGATAACATTTGGCTAAAGGGCAACCCAATAACAAACATGACTGGTCCACCAGAATACCTGGTTTGTCAGTAGAATTGACTTCCATTCCTGAACACCATGTCATAGTATATACAGATAATTCAACACTTTAATGCAATGTATTAAGTGTACATTAAAAAAAAATGCACTCAAAAATCTGAAGCTTTTTTTTTTTTTTTTTTTTTTTTTTTTGCTGACTTTGAAGGAATTTAAAGGTGCCCTAGAATCAAAAAATTAATTTACCTTGGCATAGTTGAATAACAAGAGTTTAGTACATGGAAAAGACATACATTGAGTTTCAAACTCCATTGCTTCCTCCTTATGTAAATCTAATTTGTTTAAAAGACCTCCGAAAAACAGCCGAATATCAACAATAATGTTAGGTAACAGTCGGGATCATTAATATGTACGACCCCAATATTTGCATATGCCAGCTCATGTTCAAGGCATTAGACAAGGGCAGCCAATATTAATTTCTGGATCTGTGCACAGCTGAATCATCAGACTAGGTAAGCAAGCAAGAACAATAGCGAAAAATGGCAGATGGAGCGATAATAACTGACATGATCCATGATAACATGATATTTTTAGTGATATTTGTAAATTGTCTTTCTAAATGTTTTGTTAGCATGTTGCTAATGTACTGTTAAATGTGGTTAAAGTTACCATCGTTTCTTTTTTGTTCACAGAGACAAGAAAGTCGTCGCTATTTTCATTTTTAAACACTTGCAGTCTGTATAATTCATAAACACAACTTCATGTTTTATAAATCTCTCCAACAGTGTGTAATGTTAGCTTTGTAGGGAGCACGTGATTTAAAGGGGCCGCAGCCTGAATCGGTGCATAATTAATGAGGCCCCAAAATAGACAGTTAAAAAAATTTAATTAAAAAAATTCTATGGGGTATTTTGAGCTGAAACTTCACAGACACATTCAGGGGACCCCTTAAACTTATATTACATCTTGTAAAAACTGGTTCTAGGGCACCTTTAAATTAATATTTTATTTTTATTTCAGTTGTTTTATTTAGTTTAGTTTTGGCTATCATTATTATTTATAGTTTAGTTTTATTTTTTGTTGTTGTTTATTTAGTTATTTTTGGAGTCATGGAAATGTATTTTGTTTCCCTATTAAGTTTCCATGCTAAACTTTTGCAGAACTGAAAGCACCAACACAGCATCTACACTTGAGCATTTAATGGTCTGTAGTTTAAGACATACATTGCTCTGGAACATATATATATATATATATATATATATATATATATATATATATATAGAGAGAGAGAGAGAGAGAGAGAGAGAGAGAGAGAGAGAGAGAGAGAGAGAGAGAGAGAGAGAGAGAGAGAGAGAGAGAGAGAGAGAGAGAGAGAGAGAGAGAGAGCATTGTGCTGAGCTTGTTGTACATAGTTGTTTAACCTGGCATGGATTCAACTTACAGCATGAAGGGGTTATTTGTCTTGGCGAGTCATTGCCCCAGGCTACAAACAAGAGGGCAATTAATAAGAAACAAGTGACACTTTTTCTAAATGATTCAACAGTCCTCAAAAATGGGCAGTCCCCCATAGCTAGTGTCAGTGTCAAGAGTGACTTATGGCATTATGTCACTGTGCCCTCAAAGGGCCGTAGAACGGCTTTGCATAAATTACACATCCAAAATTAGACTCCAAGAACTTCCTGGAAAAAACAAGAAGTGTTCCGCTTCCAACAAATGCTCACTTATAGCACTTATCATGTTTTTCCTAATGGAGAAAGACACCAAAAGCAAGCACTAATGCACATGACGAGTGGAATCAATGACATCTGAGATGGAAGGGCATAGTGAATGATATGAATATATGAATATGAATATAGACCACATCCTTTACTTTACCTCACTGCTAATGTGCTCAGGGGTAAGATACTTTGTGGTTTTTGGAACCTGACACAAGCATGAAATCGCACACTAGCCGAGAGCCAAATCATAGAAGTTTGTCCCATTGTGGATGCTACAAGTCATTATGAATTATGCAGAATTTTTACTTTGTTTTAAAAAAGCAGCGTCACAAAAGGTGGCATAAGTTAATGCATAATTATGCATCAATTATGTTCTGTGTGTTATTAACATAAATTGGCAATTAAATTTTACAGATGAAAAAAGGCAAGCATAAAAAGATTGTCTGGACCATTCCTTATTAATGACATTTTTCTTCATGCATTTTTATGGTCTCAGATATTACGATGTAAAAAAAAAAAAGAGCAGCGGAAATTTTAATTCAGTCTGCTGTCCACCAGGTAGAAGGCTTTTTTTGCTCTTTTCTCGAGATTCATTTTGA
Source organism: Chanodichthys erythropterus (assembly GCF_024489055.1). Classification (NCBI taxonomy): domain Eukaryota; kingdom Metazoa; phylum Chordata; class Actinopteri; order Cypriniformes; family Xenocyprididae; genus Chanodichthys; species Chanodichthys erythropterus. The sequence continues at coordinate 24,546,794 of NC_090231.1, read as the reverse complement.
CTCCACTTTCAATGAGCAGACTTTCTAATTACATTTCATGCCTGATTGACACAAACACTGCTCCTTGAAACAGAAAGACAGCAGTACCAGCAAAAAAATTTGCATTAATCAATTGACCCATTCTACGGGGGAGGTCCAGTTCCTGCTTTACCTCCGCCAACGGCATAGGGGGTTTTTTATTTGTGCCGACACTCTGTGGATAACATCCTCTGCCTCGTAAGTGTTCAAAAAAATGCCAGGTCTAATTACTTAATTATAGGAAACAGTAATCTGCGGATAGTTGGATCCCTGGCTGATTTAATTAAAGCAACATTTATTAATTAACTCACCTGTGCCTTACGTGGCATTTACACTGTCACTTGCCTGGGGAGGAGGTTTATACATGGTTTTGCATATCAATTTTTGTTGTACGAGAATTTGCCATTTGTGTCAACAGAGGTTAAGGAGCTAAATGACAAGAGGGGAAAAAGTACATGAAGAAAAACAAGGGAACAATCATTGTTAAAAGATTAGTTCACTTTCAAATGAAAATTACCCCAAGATTTACTCACTCTCAAGCTATCCTAGGTGTATATGACTTTCTTCTTTCTGATGAACACAATCGGATAAATATTAATAAATATCCTGACGCATCCAAGCTTTATAATGGTAGTGAACGGGACCAATGAGTATAAGATGAAGAAAGTGCTTCCATCCACATCCATCCATCATAAAAGTACTCCACACGGCTCCGGGTGGTTAATAAATACCTTCTGAAGTGAAGCGATGCAAAGAAAATATATACATTTTTAAGCTATGAAGTAAAATATCTAGCTTCTTCCAGACCGCCTACATTTTTAAGTTATGAAGTAAAATATCTAGCTTCTTCCAGACCGCCTTCCATATTCAATGTACAAAGAAAGTGTAAAACTTTCGCAGTTCAAAAAGCTTACGCTATACATCCTACGCCTTCCCTATTCAACCTATGGAAAAAGCTTAACTGCCCCGACGCCAGTTTGCGCTTTCTTCGTAACTTAAATACAGTAACTTGAAGAAGGTCTGGCGAAAGCTAGATACTTTATGTATACATATTTTATTATTATCACGATCAAATCTATTTTTTTTCCACTATTACTATCAATCTATTTTCATCACTATCAAATATATAGGATATTTAATCATGCATTTCCCCTTTTTAACTTTTTTTTTTTTTTTGTCATTATCCAATACTCATTTAAAGTTAATATTTTAAACACTAATAAATGTACTCAAAAGGTGGTTAATTAAAAGCATAGTGAAATATTAATACAATTTAAAATAACTGTTGTCTGTTTTAATACATTTGATTAAATGCTTTTTTTTTTTCTTCCTTGTGGCAGCAAAGCTGAATTCTCAGTCATCACTCCAGGCGTCACATGATCCTTCTGAAATCATTCTAATAAGCTGATTTTCACACATTTTTGAAGAGGATAAACAACGCGAACAAACTAGGAATGCTACAAACATTACTTAAGACCATAACTGAATGAACAGAACAGGGAGTATATATACACAAGGTAAATGAGGGAACTAAACAGGCACAGCTGGATGGAATGATTAACTAATGAGTAGCCAAGGAGACTATGAACTCAGGCAGTCACAACAGGAACTAAACACAGAAAATTAAACAAAACAGAACATGACGTGACACTTATTTGGTACTCAATTTGTTATTATTTTCAAAGATAATAATCGTTTGTGTAAAATGTTAAATGTAATATTTAGGAAATTAATTTTTCATTTTGTACATTTAACATGTTGTGATGTCTAAATCCACTTGACCATTAAGTCAAATAATAAATAAATAAATAAATAAATATAGAATTTTAATTATGGATTATGACAATATTATTGTCTTATATATACTGGCCAGCATTTTAGTGTCAGTGCATTCCTTATTATTGTGGTAGAATTACATTTCAAAGACTTTCAAATACCAAGAAGTGAATTACTGTTGATGACAGTGCATCAATAAAGGGCATTAAAAGGTTAACAGTGCCATTGTCATATTGACACTTTATTGCATTGACTTGTCTGTATGTTGTGCATTGATGGCCCACCCTGATCACTCCATTGCCTGATAACATACATTTGTTCTGTTTTGTTTGTCGAAACTCAATGTAAGGCTTTCCCTTTAGACGTAATCTTATCCACAAAAACATTCGCTTGCTGCTCACTTCTGATCATATGTTGCACAGCACTCATCACAATGAGACCCCCGATTTAATGACTGCAGTCTGGGTTCAAATGGACAAACCACTGATGTGATAGGAAAGCAATTTCTGGACAGAAGACTCTTATGCTCTATTATACAGAAAGGTAATCATGTCCATTTGTTATGTTGAATTCCGTTTCAGATATTCTTTGCAAAGCCACTGTAAATAATCAAATGCAATCTAAAAGCATCCATCCTCTCCTGTTATTTTAAACAATGGTCATAATGTTTGTGTTTTAACCATGCTAAGAACCATTTACCAAGATTAGAAAAGAGAATGAAAAGAAAAGAGCAACTGTTTCTTACCCCTGTGTTTTTCATTTCTCTTTGTCCTCTTCCTTTCTCTTATCACACTGCTGTACTCATTGATTGGGGGTTTTAAACTTCAGTGGCGTCTGTCTTTGATTGACATTCTCACATGGGGGAGTGATCATGAACACCTTTGGCCACGATGTTATGACTCTTCAGTTGAAGAAACTGATGTTGAAATCACCAAGTTGTGGCTTGTTGGATCTACACAGGAAATGGAGCTTATAAGAACAAAAGTGTGTTTTTTTTTATTTATTTTTTTTAGGTTGGCTGTGATTCTTTTACACTCACACACACTCCTCTCTCTTACAGACCCACATTTACTTGAAATACATCCGTACTGTTCATAAAACATGTCTGAAAGATAAAAGAGCTGAATTATGCTTCCTCACTGGTTAAAACAGTCCTGTGACTCTGAATAAGGAATGAGTGAATCACTGCAAACACACATTGTATCTCCGAAATGACACACTCAGAAAGCTGAATTATTTAGTGCATCTAGTGCCGCTCACTATCCCTGCAGAAGCCTCACAGTTCATGCCTGCACAACCTGAACCTCTAAACCTGAGGTGATTGGTCAGTTTTACTGCCTCCACGGATGCTCTAAAATGCAGTTCTTCCCTCCTCATGTCCTCGTTCGACCGTTTCCACATGTGGACAGGCTGTAATGTAGTATCTTTCTACCTCTTTGTTTACTGCGCCGCTTTTCTTGCTGCCTTTCTTCACAGAGACCGTCTGGGAATGTTATTCAGCTGCCGATCAGAGACAAAAGCTTTGCCACTAGGTGTAGCTCAAGGACTCAGGTACCAGCTGCTTGAGAGATTCTGCAAGAGAAATAAGTGTGAAGACAATGAAACGGTTTACTGTATGTTTGTTCATGTGGATGAACAGCCACTGCTAGTTTAAAAGCACAATTGTCCTTGCCTGTTTGTTTGCTTTAGTATAAGACACTTATTTAAATTGATGCTTCCTAAAAGACGATTTTTCTTCTGAAAAAGATGGAAAAATACATTCTTTGTGCTCACAGAGTAGTTTTAATAATAATGTATTCTTAAAGGTGATCTGCTGCCATGTTTGCTGACCCGAGTCGACATTATTCTTTGGCCCCTGGTGTTCTGTGGGCGCTGTATTATCTCAGTGTCACCATTCCAGTGCTCTAAAAGGGGGTGTATGTGTGTGCGTCTTTGCAATGGTGTGCATGGGCACCCATTATGGAAATATTTCCAGCCAGCCCCTCGATCATTTGGCTTTCTCTCTGCTCCTGACAGTTCTGAGTAGAGGGTAGGACACTCAGCGCTTGACCTGATTTCTCATAGATCAGTGACCGTTCGTCTGGTCCAGGATTCTTGTGGTGCACGTAACTTAAAGTGACATTTGCCTGAAGCTGCCTTGGAGCGCTAAGCCCTGTTCGTTCTCCAAAACCATATATGACAAGCAGGGCAGAGCTTGCTGGGAAGTGTCTGGTATTTCACCGGCAGAGAATGAAAAAAAAAAAATGGTAGTTTTCTATTGCTACGTTTTTTTGAGAGCATTACACTCTTGGTGTCCTGGGATCCCGGAAAGAGAAGATTGTGTTCTGTCCGCTTGTGTGACCGCACCACCAGCTCAAAGGTGAAATTACCCATGGCTGGATAGTTGAAGAGAGGTGTGAAGACTAGCCTGCCTCCAGTTCCTACAGCACCGATGCCCTTTTCCCACACAATGAACAAGTGGAGACAACCAACAAATCATGACAACAGGTCCAAACTGTGGTCACCACTGGACTTGGCCTGTCAAGGATTAAAAAAAAAAGCCTCATTCTACACTCAAAAAAATGAACTTTCACTGTTCAAACCATGCTTGTTCATATTACTTTACTCTTAATTTAACTGAGTTGTTTCTACTAAAAGTATTGTCAGCTTTACTTAATAAGTGTTTGTTCAGTCAACTTAACATTGCTGAGTAAAACTCACAAATTAATGTTGACATAACTAACTGGGCTTTGGATCCATAGTTTCCAGCATGCTTTGCAAGGGACTGATAACATACATTGAGAGCTTTGTTTTTTTCAGTAAAGGGAAAGATGTTGTAAGTGTATGTTAATGTTCAGTTATTTTGGACATTTAGAGGACTCTATAATGTTTTTGATTTTCATGGTTATCATTATGCAGAGGAGTGACTCCCGTGTTTAGGCTGTGATCTTATATTAAGTTAAATTGAATTTCTTTTGTTCATACAACTAAATTGTTATTTGTACAAATTACTCAATATAGTTGCATGGAACCACTTGTTACTGCTTTAAGTAAATCAAACAATTTTTTTTTATTTTTTTTTTTTGAGCACAGTGTATTACCTTTGCTTACAAACACACACACGGTTTTCATGTTTTATGGGGATTTTCCATAGACATAAAGATTTTTAAACTGTACAAACTGTATATCCTACCCCCTACCCATAAACCTACCCATCACAGAAAATTCTGTCCTATGTGATTTCATGTTATATTTTTCGGTTATGCAGTTTCACAAGTTTTATATTAAACTAATAGCAAGCAATAAATAAAATTTTGGTATCTTTTTATTAACATACTTTTATTGCTTTTTAAGCAAAGTCACACCCATTTATCAACTTATTTAGTTTACACACATCAACTTTAGTTTATACATTTGATTTTAAAAATCCAGCTACTTTTGATTTGGATGTGGCCAAAAATAATGATATCTAATTGAACTGCCCTTGCCAGTTTGACCCATTGAAGCAGATTGTGGGCATTATTGCATTGACAGGGTTATTGGCATTCTTTCTTTTTCATTTTGTACTGTTAATTATTTTCTTATCCACATTCTTTGGGGGGAATTGCGGCTTATTTTGCCTTCTCAAAGAAAGCACCCCTGGTTTAACCTTAGTTTGAGAGATATAGCCTACATGTAAGTCAAGCAGAGTGCCTGCTCGCTTTTTAATCTTTAACAAACTGGCTAAATTGAGCCGCCTCTGAAAAAGTTTTCATTAAGGCCAAAGGAGGGCTCATTGACTGTTGTATTGGCTGAAAATATGCACAGTGGTGAAATGGACAAGCCAGATGATATAAGATTTCTGAATGCCCTGCTGTCACATTTTATGGAAGGACTTCTGATATTTCCTTGCTCACCTATTATACATCTTGACAGCAGGTTCTATGAATTTTAAAGAATATTCACAAAGAAAAGAGTCATCTTACATCATCCCAGTCTGTCTTTATACCAGCATGTCTAATATATGATCTTCTTTTTCAATTTAAAGCATGTCAAGGCAACTAAAGTCATCGGATGATGTGTATTTCGTCAGCATGGCTTCTCACAGTCTTTTCTGCTAAATTAAACAGAATCATGAAAGTATCTCAAATTCAATCAAAAATGAGAATGGCCGTAATTAAAATATGACACAGAAATGCGTCATTCTTAAGAGCCTCATAGATAACTAATGATAATTTCTTCATCATTTCATAGATTTTGCATGATTCTTTGAAGTTGAGTTGAGGAAAAAAAAGTACATTCACTTTAAAAATAAGAAAACCATTTAAATGCTCAGTCCATTAAATAAAGCATGGAAGTCTGTTTCTCAAACGTTTCAATCTTTTTGTGCTATCTTGATTTGATGTCTCAGCTGGTGCTCAGTACTGTTTATAGAGAAATGTAAGGTGTGTTATCCTTTAAAGTTATCAGCTAGGTCACGTTTTAGCAATATAAAAAGTGAACTGTTAAAATAGACAGCAATGTCCCGTAAAATACTTCCCTAAAAGCAGCAATGCATTTCATTTACCTGATATTAGTTTCTCAAAGCTGGCAAGTTCTTCCCCTAACAATCAACAGCTGGAAAGATTTTCAGCTACATTAATTGTGCAGTAATACGCTGATTTGTTCACATCCACAGGGTATTTCCTCGCTGAAACATCTCTGCATCACAAAGTCTGACAGATAGAACTGTCAAAAGACAGAAATTTATTCTCAGCTCTCCTTTGCATTTAGGAACTTCACTCACATCCAGAGGTATGGTAGAGTAACTTGTGCTGAAGCAGCAGGGTTATGATGTTGTAATCATTTGTCCCCTCCTATTTGGGAATAAATATCAGTGTCAGTGAAGCTTTGCTTGGAAATGCAAATTGGATCTGGGATTTCCGTTTCCTACACCCAAATTAACTGATGCATCAAAATGATATTGAACTTGAAACATTATTGCCTCATGAGAGAAATGTCTTCCAAAAACACAGTCGAGAGAAACTTTTAAAGTTAAATTTCAAAGACTTGTTGTCAAAGGTTTTAAATTAACATAGCAATCAGAAAATTCAAAACCATGCACATTCCAAATGTTAGATCTGAAGTATGAGGCGACTAAAGATGATTCATAATATTATGTTTAGTGAGAGCTGGAAAAAAGTTAATGCTTAAGAATGCCATCAGTTTGTCATTAACTTCAGATGAATGCAAATGAGTCAAAGGCCTTGTAGACCAAAAACATGAGAGGTAATCTATGATAACTTTTTTTTCACAACTTTTTCTTTCTGTCTGTGATGGCTTTTAAATTTACCCATCTATTAAGTGGATTGGGTGCAGGGGTAACAGATCAATCAACCAGCAGATGATAAGAATAGATGAGCAGAGATAACCTTGGGCGCAGCTGAGAGAATAAAGGCAGGCAGAAGCTATGATCACTAGGGTTCTCTTGCATAATGGGTAAAAATGGATGTCTTAGAACACAGTGTGATGTGCTCTAGCTGCAAAATGAATAAAGATGGCTGAATAAAGTCAAATCTTTTCTTTTTAAGCACCTTTTCCGAATGTGTGACCTCCACTAATCTACCTGAAGTGTTGATTTCTATGTGCATTAAGATGTACTGAATGTGTATGCATTCTAATGGGAACAAGAAATTACAACTCGGTATAAATTGTATTCACCTAAGGCAGAGTTAAAAATACTCGTTGACTTAATGCGTACTGATGTACAATATATTGTATAAATCTTTTTTTTTTTTTATTATTATTATTTTTTTTTATTATTCTGACCTCAATCATTTATACCAGTATTAAAACCTCTCAATTTGGTGTTAAAGAAGATGCAGGCCTTTAATAAATATGTTGTACAATTTGTATGTTGTGTTTGTTTAGACAAGCGCTCTACTTACGAACACGGAGCTGCCGCATTGGTCATAAATGACACATAATGATACATAATATCTGCTGTGATGGAAAGTAACTCTTTGAGCAATGAATTGCTTATCTAACATTTACTTGCCACATATTGCTTATATAACAATGTTTTGTTTGTACAAAATAACTTTATCATTTGGTTTGTGGGTAAGTATGACAACAAATTTCTTCATTTGGTGAAGTGAAATAAAATGTGATTGTCTAAAACAGCAACACAACATGAGGCATTCCACTTGAAACTGCACAGAAATTGTCAGTTGCACACCTCTGAAATTGAAAGCTATATGGTAATTCTAGTAGCTGAATAAATAATCTGTTTTTTGATATTTATTCATTTGGATGTGAAACACAAAACAAAAAGAATCTCTGCTCAAAAACTCTGCTGTTATAAGACCATGTACAATATGATATGGACTTTTTTGTGCCAGTATAGCCTGATACTCAGACTGCTGACAAGCTATTTGGTAGAAGGCTCAACATTTTATTTAATGTCAGTGGTTTATCTCCTGTTTTTTAGTGGATTTGCTAAAGGCTTCATAAATTCAGTGACTGGTCACTCACAATCTCCCTGATCTGATCCATTATCTTTTAAGGACAAGTCATTTAAGACACACAACATCAGCAAATGTCAGCAGCAAATGCTACAAAATATAAAGGATTCAGTGTCTCCAATAGAGTGCAATAGCAGGATAGGAAATCTAATGCAAGAGCAAAATTGAATGAACTCGGAGAAAACCTTTTGTTTGACTCAACATCATCACTGCATAGATCACTGTGCATGAGAGCTTGTTTGATCCTGGTCCATTTCCCACCTTGTTTTACAACACACCAGAAATGAATCTGAAAATTATTTGAAGGAGGGGGTGATTTAAAAAAAAAAAAAAAAATATATATATATATATATATATATATATATATATATTTATGATGAGAGCTGACTCTCTGGGAATTCTTACCATTGCAAGAAATGCTCATTGAAAAACCATGCCTCTATCCAAAAACACACACATGAACATACAATTTACTGCAGTTTCCAGCTAAAATTAACACTAGTGGCAATAGAAAACCAACAACTTTTATACTGTTTACACATATTATGATTACAGAGGCATGTTATTGATTAATAAAGATTAATTTCCTTAATACTATAGTTACACGTTACTACATGTTCTTACTATAGTAATACCAGTAAATTATGCATAATTACAAGTAACTAAGCCTAAACCAAACCCTGACTGTAACTCTATAGTAAGTACATGTAGTTAATTAATAGTACTCAGTACTTATTTGAGTAATTACAATGTAACTATGGCACTGTTAAATAAAGTGTGGTATGTGAGGTACTATGATGAGCACTGCCTCTCTGGAAATTCAAACACATTTTGATATTTACATCACTTAACCAGCTCCATAGATTTTTTTGACATTTTAAACTTTTTTGGTAACTACTCTGCACTCAGAGCAATCTGTATGAGTTCTGTTAAAAACCAGTCATGATAAAAAAGACACAAAGACTTTGTAGATGCAAGCTAATATGCCATGGTTGCTTCCGCAAATGAGTTTTTATCTCAGGTTTGTTTTTGTTAACTCGATCGATTAGCTTTATTGTAGGGTTTAGTGTAGGCGGTATGTTATTTTCGAATGCAATAGAGCATTAACCTTTTAGAGCCACTCACCGGACAATTCATTTTCCTGATACAGGTATGTACAACAACCAATGTAATAACTTTGCCAAATTCATAGATAAAACCAACTGAGCTATTAGCACCACTGAACTGGATATTTCACTTTGAAAGTGTAAGAAGCAACGTAATATAATTTTTCAGGCATATTAAACAATGATCCTGGTTGACCAATAATCAAGAAGGAAGATAAACGTGTGCTTTTATTATAGGGGTGAAGGATTCCTTGCTGTGTAGACGGTTGGCTTTCAGTATGTCGATGAATACATCCAGATTTACTCACTAAAGTCATAACAGTTCATCACTGGCTCTTGAAATACACCAATGCCTAAGAATCAAGAAAAAGTGAATGGGAAATCATGCACCCGCGTGATCGGCGCAGACGTCCCTTCAAACTTTTAGTTTTCGGCTGTTGTAGCACTAATCCTGGTAATTTCAGGGCCAGTGTTCCTGGGCTGTCAGGTACGTCAGGCCACATCAGAGACACACTAAAATAGTAAGGAGTCTGTGGGCCGTTCGCCGATAATTAGAATGCCATGTGTTCATCCCTACAAGCTAAAACAGCACTTGTTAAATGAAAAGCTGTCACACTTTAATTGTCTCCACTGAGACACGTTGAGGGGGAAGGGGGAGACGAGTAATCCTGCAAACACAGGGCAAATCACGACGAAGCAAGGTCTGAAAAATTACTACAACCTTAGTGATGCATCAGCATATAATTTCCTAGTTAGAAGACATCGTGGCTCATGGCAGCTTGGATTAAATGAAGTGCTGATTGTTTGTTAGTCATTGTCATGTCACTCTGGGACACTGTTGAAAAAAAAAAAAAAATCATTTTATATTTACCATAGTTGCATTTAGTTACCTCGCTTTCAGGGGAGGTCTGTGTGTGTGTGTGTGTGGTCCTGTTAAACCCTACATTATGTGGACAAATGTCCCCACAAGAATGGCAATTCTAGAAATCTTTGACCTTGTGAGAATATTTTGTAGGGTTTAACAGGGCATTGACAGGACATCATTGGTTGATCTAATTCATCAATTCAGGACGTATTTACAAAAGTCTAATAGAAATGTATAGATAATATACTTGACATTATGATAACTAGGTCAACCATTTTGCATTTAATGACTTGTGTGATGAACTAATGACTAGATGTTTTGAGGGCTTAGATTATTCAACAGAGAACCATATAACACAATTTGAGCAACATGACATTAGCTATTGATAATGTAGGAAATAGCAGACAATTGTATATAATCAATTGCCTGAATGTACTAAAGCATTTGCAATTTGTTGAAAAGAATGAGAAACTGCTTTTATGATGTGCAAAAGATACTAGATGATGTGGTGGTTGAATAAGTAGTTTTGAGCATTTCAGTTTTGATCTGAGAAATGTGCCAAAGCGACTGAGAAAAACTGTAGTATGTTTTTTTAAGGACACTGGAAGTGTCCTTATAAATGTTTATGTTGTAATACCCATGTCATTATACACATTTGTGTCATCATAAACCATGTATACAAGAACACACACACACACACACACACACACACACACACACACACACACACACACACACACACACACACACACACACACACACACACACACACACTCTTTAACTCTTAACTTGATTAATAAAGTTGTTATTTTGTGACCTTGAATATTAGAAAGTGAACTGTTGAGCATTTCAAAAGTGCTGAGTGATTAGATTTAGAATATGTATCATACTTTTAATTCATCATTTAGAATTTAATAGAGAATTCCTGAGTATGGATTTGAATTGTGGTAGCAAACAGGATGCAGAATTGCAATTTGAATCTGAATGTAGAAAGATAGATAGATAGATAGATAGATAGATAGATAGATAGATAGATAGATAGATAGATAGATAGATAGATAGATAGATAGATAGATAGATAGACTGATTGATTGATTTAGATTTAACTCTCAAATCACCTGTATTTTCAGTCTCCAATGAAGAATTATCTGTGAGATTTTCTACTACAGGGGTTTCACGTTTGAATGCTAAGTGTTGCTTCAAGCTGGTTTTATTCAGTAGCACCATGTTGTGGGAAGATTGAAATGACTTTGGAAAAGACCATCTCACACTGAGTACAATATTTCGGTTTTATTACTTTGGCTATATGGCACCAGGTGAGATGTTCTTCCATATTGTCTCATCTTCAGTGAATGGGACTGAATTTCTGAGGCAAAGAAACTTTTTTTATTCAAATCAGCAGTCTGCTTATATGCAACCTATTAATTTTCGCTATTGTTCACGGAGTTGTTCGTGTCATCTCTAAACAAGATCATCCCAGCGTCTTTCATGACTCCAGCAGGAGGGGGAATCAGAAGGCAGATGGCCTTGAAAGAAAACAATCGTAATTGAGTCTTTATTACCTCAGCAGTTGAGCTGCATGCTTGACTTCGTTCAAGTTTGAGGTCGGTGTTATGTGGGTGACATTGTGCCCAAGCTGTGTTGTTTGAATGCGGTCTCTTCACATTTATAGAGGGAATAACATTTCAAGTCAAATAAAGAAGTTCACTTTCCCTTTTGGGATCAGTATGGGAGGCCTTTTTACCCCAGTAAAGCTACTGATCTTCAAACGCTAGTGAAAGAAAAGAAAAACGTTGTGTGCTTGGGACTCCTTAGCTCCTGTGGGCTCTATTATAATGTGATGTGTCTATCTCTGAACAACAAACCTCATCATTTTCCGAGAGACCATTTTACTAACTACTTGTTTCTTTCCAAGTCACAGTGCCAAGTGAAGTATGTCTAAAGCCCTCTGTTCCCTCTTGCGCAGAAGATTTGTAGTAATCATCGCTGAAGACATGTGCTGCGTGGACATACTACAACCTTATCACAACCCCTGCAACGTTTTCCTGTCTGCACATCTTATCTACATTGCTCAGGGAGGTAGGCTGCTATTATAAATCAGGGTAAAAAAGCAAACACATCAAAATGTCAAAGCCTTCCAGTGTTTTCTTTGGGGTTTCTGTTACTGTGATTTTCAACAGAGGGTAGAGAGGATTCACATCTATATTTGGATCTTCAGGAAGCTCTTATAAATGTTCGGAGTACAGCACAAAACACAATTTTCCACTAGACCTATGATGGAATGGAGAGGTGTCCAGAATAGATTGTGATATCAGGGAGACACAACTGTCTGAATAGAGGAAGAATGATCCATGACAATGTGAACACTTAAAACCCATTAGGCCATAAGCGCTGGTCCTCTTGTCACCATTTATGCTGAATTATGTGTTACAAATCTCAGTGATACATTATTTAGCTGAAAAGCATGAAATCCACTCACAAAATATATATACACAAACAGGCTGGTAAGATTTGTTTAATGTTTTCTACCGCTCATCAAGGCTGAATTCCTTTGATCAATACAGTAAAATGGTAATATTATTTTTTTTTTTTTTTTTTTTTTTTTTTTTTACTATTTAAAATAATGGATTTTTTTAAACCGATATTTTTTTTCAGGATTGTTTCATGAATAAAAAGTTCAAAAGAGCAGAATTTATTTGAAATATTTGTAACAATGTGAGTGTCTTTACTGTTGTTTTAACCAATTTAATGCACTCTTGCTGAATAATAAAAATATTTCTTCAACGCTAACGTACAGTTTGCAAATACTTTAAATGTACATGCTCTTTAAACTGTTATCAATTGGGAATCAAATGCCAGTAGCGATGTAGGGGACATTTAGAGGACTTCACTTTTTCATTGCCAGTCCATTGTGAGTTTGAGTGGAGATTTCATAACAGAGTTCTCAGACCTGCGTTTGCTAGTGGGTAACAACAATTCAAGAGCCATCAGTGGCCACAAGACCAAGTGACTTTATGTCCTTGTGGCTGTTATTTTCTCCAAGTACTCTGTCAGAGTCTGGCTTTGGGGACTTTATTCCCAATCTTTTTCTATTGCTCAAGTTCAGTGTGGCTAGATCAGTTGAGACGAGAAATGTGTATTTTCATGGTGAGCATCTCATCATGAGGAAGTGCCTGTTGCTTGTGCAACTCTGTTTTAGAGTTAATGAATGGGGTTCAGTTTGTTACCAGTTAACATGAACTAACAATGATTATTTGTTTATATAATTAAACAATACCAAACAAGCAATGCTTACATTGTTGACATGATATTGTGGGTTACCTTGTCTTATTTTTTCCCTTCCACCAATGAACGTAATTCCAAACAAAGCCAGAGCAGAATAAGGGTGCGTTCACACTTGTCATGTTTGGTTCGATTAAAACGAACCCTGGTGCGGTTGCTCGGTTTGTGCGGTTCATTTGAACATATATGAACGCTGCCACCCGAACTCTGGTGCGCACCAAACCAGCGGACCGAGACTGCTGAAAAGATGGGTCTCGGTCCGCTTCCAAACGAACTCTGGTGCGGTTCGAATTATATATGAACGCAACACGGACCAAAGACATGTAACCGAACCAAAAACAGGAAGACAAGACCTAAAAAGGACAGAATCATTGCGCATGTCGTTTTTTCTCGTCATAGTCGCGAGTTTGCGCATCACAGGCATCAGACGCGCGTCTCCATGCAGCAGATCATTTGTGTGTGTGTGACGGATGGATTCCCGCCAGTGTTTTGACTACTTTACACATTTTATAAATTCTTCACGAGTTCCCAGCTGGCCAAAATACCATCACATGCCGGCTACACACCGTTACGCACACACAACGAGCGCATTTACCTCAGCAAACAGCATTGTTTTCGATGTTCGGTAAGTTCCGTCTCAAAATAGGCAATACGTCATAAAATCCGACCAATCAGGTTGTGAATGTATCCCTGTGCCTGAAGGTTCGGTATCTTTTGGTTCGGTGATAAAATTGCCAATGTGAACGCTAACCGGACCAGGACTAAATGTTTTTTTCTTCTTCTTTGGTCTGGACCAAATGAACCAAACGAACCAAACCACAAGTGTGAATGCACATTTAGTCCTGGTCCGGTTAGCGTTCACATTGGCAATTTTATCACCGAACCAAAAGATACCGAACCTTAAGGCATAGGGATACATTCACAACCTGATTGGTCGGATTTTATGACGTATTGCCTATTTTGAGACGGAACTTACCGAACATCCAAAACAGTGCTGTTTGCTGAGGTAAATGCGCTCTTTGTGTGTGTGTAGCCTGCATGTGATGGTATTTTGGCCAGCTGGGAACTCGTGAAGAGCTTATAAAATGTGTAAAGTAGTCAAAACAGCGGCGGGAATCCATCCGTCACACACACACAAATGATCTGCTGCATGGAGACGTGCATCTGATGCCTGTGATGGGCAAACTCGCGACTATGACGAGAAAAAACGACATGCGTGAGGATTCTGTCCTTTTTAGGGTCTCGTCTTCCTGTTTTTGGTTTGGTTACATGTCTTTGGTCCATGTTGCGTTCATATATCATTCGAACCGCACCAGAGTTCATTTGGAAGCGGACCGAGACCCATCTTTTCAGCGGTCTCGGTCCGCTTGTTTGGTGCGCACCAGGGTTCGGATGGCAGCGTTCATATATGTTCAAATGAACCGCACAAACCAAGCAATCGCACCAGAGTTCATTTTAATCGAACCAAACATGACAAGTGTGAACGCACCCTTAGTCTCACATAGCCAGACCTTCAGATTAACGGCAGAAGGTCTGGACTTCATAGCAGCTTTCATTGACCAAGGACTGCCCAGAGGTTGCATGGTTGACATATAAAGCAAACAATCACAGTTTGTTTTGTTCCTCGTCATGTTTTTCCCTACATTAAAGGGTTAGTTCACCCAAAAATGAAAATAATATAATTTATTACTCACCCTCATGTCGTTCTACATCCGTAAGACCTTCATTCACCTTCGGAACACAAATTAAGATATTTTGATGAAATCCGTTGGCTCAGTGAGGCCTGCACTGACAGCAGTGTCACTGGACTTCTCAAGATCCAGAAAGGTACTAAAGACATATTTAAAACAGTTCATGTGATTACAATGGTTCTAACTTAATATTATAAAGCGATAAATACTTTTTCTGTGCCAAAAAAACAAAACTACTTTTCAACAATATCTTGTGATGGCTGATTTCAAAACACTGCTTTGAAGCTTTACAAATCTTTTGTTTCGAATCAGTTGTTCGGAGCACCAAAGTAAAATGATTTCAACAGTTTGGCAGATTGATACGCGATCCAAATAACTTATTCAAAACAAAAGATTCCTAAAGATTCCTTCGAAGCAGTGTTTTGAAATTGGCCATCACTAGATATTGTTGAAAAGCCGTTATTTTGTTATTTTTGTTTGTAAACTGTTTTAAATATATTATGAGTACCTTTCTGGATCTTGAGAGGTTCGGTGACATTGCTGGCAATAGAGGCCTCACTGAGTCATATTTTAAAGAGTGTGCCACAAACTTGGCATATTTCACAAATTTTTGAATATCCAGCTTTTTGTTGATCCTGATAAGCGCTCATTGTCACAGTTGTAAACACGTCGGCTTTCTTTTTCCACGAGGGGGTTTGGCATCAAAGCATCTTTGAGCCAAACACAGTTGTGGGAATTTCTAAATGGATCTGTAATTTTGAACAAATCATTTGAGTGATTAATTCACTGACTCTGAAAAGCAATCTCTTGTTCTTGTTTTTTTTTTTTTTTTTATGTGTGTGTGTGTGTGTGTTTCTTTCTGGATGAATTAGTATTTATGAACAAAACAGTTAATTGACTCAATGATTCTCAATGAATGACTGAATTAAGTCATTTATTAATTCATTTGTCGGAAACAGACTAGCATAACAATGGAACCTGCAGTAAGATCACTGAAAAATCCCCATTACTAATCCACAAAATTACAGTCTGTCTGAAACTTCCAAACACAGACTGCATGTTTATAAAAATAGTATTGTTCATTGTGAATTCATGTTTGTCCACAATTTAATTTATACAACTCAAAAGGTTAAATGTCAAAATCAATACCACCCTAATATGGATTAATAAAATATTGCATTTTTGTATTGTTTCAGCCTAAATCTCTGTATTAGATAACTATATTCATTAAAATTTGCTTGATAAATTCAACTTTGTATGTATGGAGGACTGAAGACACAAAGTAATCGATAAATTCACTGCTAAATCTGCAGTCTGTTGTTACTCACTTTCCAGATCTCACTTACAGACCCATAAACAGCTTAAACTACATCAGACTTCGTTCTCATGAATTGAAATACCTCCTGGGACCTCTGTGCACAGCTAAGATCTTGCTGTGTCAGTCGATTCAAAAAATTAAATTTACAATGACTCAAAATAAATACTTATTGAAAATAAATTATTAAATAATTCAATGCTGCACCATAGAGGACAAATCCAGAGTAATTGTACAAGGGTAAGGAGGCAGAGGGAAAAATAATGTGTGTCAATACAAAACCCTGCTGCTCAATGAAAACCAATTTTACATCTGTGGCCCAAAACAACAGCATTAATCTTCCACCTATTTCAGATATTTCCCCCCTGATGATTGCATATCACACTCCTTTGTGAGAATTTATAAGTTTATTATAGCTGCAAATAAATGGGCACTCAAGTAAGAGTGCCTGTTTGATGATCAAGTAATTTTTGCATTCATTAAGGAGCAGAGATGAGTTATAAGATATTTCCTAACAGGCAGTGTGAGCTGTTGTAAACAGTAGGGTTTTATTTTTTACATGCTCTTGCAATAATATGCAACTGCACTATCAGTTTTTGCCTCAATATAGTTTTGACGGATGATCCCCTTCTTGAGTGGTTAGCCATTAGTAAATAGTCTTGAGTTTATGGTTTTCTTTGTTAAATTAACTATTGGCACCTACCCATTCATAACCTTCAGCAGAATAGCTGGAATTCATTTCTTTCTCTGATATTGCAATAGCCCAAAAAAATATTCTGGTGAATTGTTGCCGCACGCTCCTCCTTTACCTGTCAAGTCCACTTCTGAATCCCATTCATTTGAGAAGAGGAATTATTTGTGTGTTATTATCTTTATTATTATCATTTTTTTTCTTTCTGAATTTTAAAATATGCTTGAAATCTCTACCCGAGATCTCAGCATTCAGTCAACACATTGGCGTAGGAGCTATTCTGCCTTTCTGCATTTGGAATTACCCTCCACAGCAGCATTCGTATGATGGGTGCAGAGGGGATTGTGCATCGCAATGCAACGGCAGGCAGGAAAAATAGTGCGACCATTTTTGTCTCCCACGTGAACGTATTAATTTGTAGCCCGGACTGCTTCTCTCTTCCTCTGCCGGTGGCCCCTGGGTTTAGCAGAACTGGAGCCTCATCCCAGCCGCTGTGCACCTGATTCCTCTTCCTCTCCCCAAAGACCCCAGCACCGTCCCCCATTTGTCATTGGTAAGCATGCCGACAAGCCATGCTTCACTCGACGGGAGAAGGGGACCTGAAGCGAGCAAAACAAAGGGACAACAAAATCAGCATAATTCCTCTCAAAATGAAAACACATTCTTCACGAAGGGGGGTAAAATAATGCAATTATCCTGGCAAAGACTGTCAGTGGCAGGATGATGAATATTGGGACGTAGACATGGAATGTGACACTGTTCCTCGAAAAAAAAAAAAAAAAAAAAAACTGCTTTACTCAAAAGATAAAGTGGAGCATTTAGAACCCAGGGCTTCCACCTCTGCAAAGGAGACGTTTATGAAATCCTGAAAAAGAGAGCATGCAAGTGGAAAAGAAATAGCTGAGCGTGCAATCAAACTTTAGTGACGAATGATTACTCACTGTCATTACGCTTCCTTTGACTGCTCTGGTGTGCTACCCCCTTGTGGAGAGCAGTCGATGCTTTTTCCAAAGTGTTTTTAAATACCCACGCTTAATATCCTTGATGATAAATGGGTGAACTTGCATATGGTGGAGGCGGGGTGGAGGGAAGCCTGATGAAATTACAATGCAAGCTGATTGATCTATGCAGAGCTGGCACGCTGCCAGGTAACAGGTTAAACTGATGAATGGAGATTTGTGTCAGAGGCCAATGTGGAGATTGTCAGGAGACCTGACCTTCACAACCATTCCAGAATCCCTGCACGGGCCCAGATCCACAGCACCCGACCAAAACCCGTCCATCATTTCCAGGGTGAAATCTGTCTTCACTGGGGAAACTGGGAGAGGAGGGGGACTCGCTACAGCTTACTCACACGAATATGCATGTATTGGCATAGCCGGGATGATTTACAGCGCCGTTGAGGTGTGGATGTTTGATCATTTCCTGCACATCCTGAAAGAAATGACAGCACTAGCAACATAAATGAGAAGCTTTCACAGAGGAGTGAACTGCTTAATGTTGTTGAGCTGTTAGTTGTCATGACAATATCTAATCAGCACTGAAACATTGTAACCGATAAGGAAGGGAGAATTCCAATACGTTTCATATCACATCTTTTTAAATTACATATAAATTAGATCATTTCTCTGTAGGCTATATTGATGCCATCTTTTGTCAACAATCAGAATCAGTGGTTTTTTTTTTTTTTTTAAGAGGCAAACGAGAGCATCAGTCGGCTATGGAAGTGACTGCCCTGTAGTTAAACACACATACGCAAAGTCAAACACACTCAATAATCATGTACTGTTATTTTTGATAGATGTAAGATGAAGCAGCAGGGGTTCAGTGCTGGAGGACTCACTGTGCCCATCATGCAAATTTAACCTTTGAACTGTCAAAATGGTTTGAAGTCTAACCTTTCTTCATTATTATCTAACACTCAAACTTTCACCTTCAGACTAGCTCTCACCTCCATCTAACAGCTTCTGAGCATCAATCTCTCATTGTTGTAGCAGTCAAACACTGTAGTCTTTTGTTATATGTGTGAGGAACTGTTACTCCAAACATGACAGGATTTATAGATTTTTGGACAGAAATTGTGGTTTACATTACCTGAGCAACATTTCACAGTATTGTAACAGCACAGTTCAGTAAGTCTTATTCCTGTTGTTTCATTATTTTCTTTAAAGGTGCCCTAGAATTAAAAATTGAATTTACCTTGGCATAGTTAAATAACAAGAGTTCAGTACATGGAAATGACATACAGTGAGTTTCAAACTCCATTGTTTCCTCCTTTTTATATAAATCTCATTTGTTTAAAAGACCTCCGAAGAACAAATCTCAATATAACACAGACTGTTATGTAACAGTCGGGGTGTACACCCCCAATATTTGCATATGCCAGCTAGACTTGTGCCGATATTCGGTAATGCGATAAATCGCGATAATGAATATGCACAATATTGTAATCGTCGGCACTTCAGAATTCCTTAAATAATAATTTATTACCAATTATTAATTTTTTATAAGGCAATTAACCCTTTCGACCGTGAGTTTAAAATATTCTAACTGTCCCCCCAGAGTGAGTTTTTTTAAGGCGACCGTTATTTTAGAACGTTCGCCTTTAATGTTTCCATAGCGACGCGTCTTGCGTGTCACGAGCGCTGAATGCAGCAACAATAACACTGTATGGCAGATGGATCGCTATTATTTAGTTTTTCCTTTTTTATTTAAAATATTCGCAAAATTGCTTACCATGTCATCAACTATCTGATATTCCGATTCTCAAATATGTGTAAGTTAGTGTGCTTTGTCGTTTTAAAACCTTTATAAACGATCTTTATCTTGATCTATAATGCGAGATGGGCGCCGCCATCTTAGTTTGCACTGCAGTTCAGAGTTCTGTCAGTCGGATTTACAGCAGGTTAATTCATCATTTTCTTCCGAAATATATGCAAGTAAGTGGCTGGTGAACTGGAAGAATAATAGAGTAAACTTTATAGTTACTTAGGCCCATTATGTGTGTCTGATATGAATAAATGTCGCCAAATTATATTTGTTATTGCTGCTTCCACAGATGTCAGACATCAATGTGTAAATTATAAACGCTTAATGTATTGTTTTAATGGTGCTTATGCATATTTAAATGTCTGAAACCTTAAAATAAACATTATGTGCCTGAAAACACTGCATAGCTGTGATATATGACAAGAGCTGCGCGCGTCCGTCTTGTAGCCAGAGCGCGAAAGCACAGTTTGAATCTGGCAGTTATGTGACGTCGCTGAACGTTCAAAATCCCATATGTGGTACCGTACGCCCAGGGGCACAGAAATAAAAATCCCATATTTGGGACCGTACCGCTCAAAGGGTTAAGAATACTTTACCCATCAATCGTATAAAATGCACAACACCGCTGTATTCTGCGTCAAAAGGACACGCGCTCAGATGTAAACAATCCCAACGTGCACGAGAAGCACATGGCGGAACCAGTGAAGGAGACGAGCTGAATGAAAGTGCGCGTTCACTCTCTGACAGCAGAGGGCGCTGATGGAACAGCAGCGTGCAGCGGTTACCACGGAAACCGTGCAAACAAAGTAACTGCGCTAGTGAAGTTTTTAAAATGCTTCAAACAGCCATTCATTTTTTGTAATCTCAGTGTTGTTCATCACAGCACCAAATACTGAATACTTAAAAAAGACTTAAAAGGATATTTATTTTCAAACCTAAACATTTTTATATTTTAATCTGGACTACAACATGCCCTAATGATTAGAAATGTTCTGATTATTTGTTATTGTTCAGTAAAACTTTGAAAACATACAGCTTCATTAGTTAACATGTTAATTCATTATCACTAAACCGACAATAAAAATACTTATAAAGTATTAGTTATTATTAATTAATGTTAATTTCTTAGTTACTATTTAATAACATTACTAAAATCAAAATAACTTATTTAATGGACCTGAGATAAAACTAACAATGATCAGTTGTGTTTCTAAACTAACATTAACAAAAAATAACACTTTCTGTAACAAATGTAGCTATTGCTCAATCTTAGTTAATGCATTAAATAGAGTAAAGTGTTATCTGTTGTTCTTTATAACCTAATAGGTTGTTTGCACATGACGTCACAGCAGCAGCGCGAATGAGTCTGGAGGGCAGGGAGTGTATTTTCTATATAGGAATCCTATCAAAAACTCGAAATTCGTATGTTTTGCATAGTTTATGGTTGCTCAAATCGATAAAATCAAGAACCCAGAAGGTGTTTATATCGTTTACATAACTTATACCGTTTTTTATAACTTATATCATTTTTTAACTTTAAAAGTCGTCGCCTTTAATAGCGTTTTGCGTCTGCTGATACTGAAATGAATATGGATACCTGCTTACCTTATTTGTTTTTGACTTGGTTAAATATCCACATTCTTCATGGTATAGTTTGCAGGGAAGAGAAGCTATTTTATCCCACTGAATGATAATTTGGTGTTTTCACTTCAGTTTTGTAGTTTTCCGTTCACAATGTTGATCTGGTTACCATGAGAACAGTGTCACACGCTGCTGCTTCAGCCATCATATGGTAGAAAATGTCCAAATAAATAAATGTTTAACAAGCTGACAGAAGTCGATTCAACAACAAAGACAACGCTTTCAAAAACATTCAGCTATGTGATTATTTTATTGAGCGAGGGAGTGGGTTAAATCAGTGACATTATTAGATTTGATATACGGCGTCTTTTCGTCACCTCCTCAACCTGCTTCCCTTACTTAGTGTGTTTTTACACGCATAAAAGGCAACAATTGTATTACCCTTTCCAGTTTTTTCTTTGAACGATGATATGAGCTCCTGTTGCAATTCTCGATTCAGCATAAATTACCTACAATAGCGACATTTTTCACAATCGCGACAGAAAATCAAAAATACTGCCCTAACTTCACTAGCAGAAAGGCAGCGCGATGTAAACAAACCCAGACTAGATCTGAACGCGGCATGACGGCAGCTTCACATCCTCTATATCTACCTCCTCGATGGCAGGAAAGTCTTTCGATTCATTGGGAAAGTCGC
Organism: Chanodichthys erythropterus; assembly: GCF_024489055.1. NCBI lineage: Eukaryota > Metazoa > Chordata > Actinopteri > Cypriniformes > Xenocyprididae > Chanodichthys > Chanodichthys erythropterus. The sequence goes on along the minus strand of NC_090231.1, from coordinate 24,524,542 downwards.
TCATCTTCATAACATAAAGATCACGTCCAACATATGTTGTGATTTTCTGTTTATACCTTTCTAAACCAACACAGAAAAGACTTTTCTCCATCTCTTCCAGTCTAATTTTCTCTGCTTGCCCTCCACTGGTATTTCGTGCGTCACCAGAACCACGTGATTGCAAACAACCTATTCTTTTGCATTTTAATCTGTTTGAAAATTTCAGAGTTGTTTTTGTTTTAATAAAAAAAGAGTTCTTAAACCTGTTAAACTATGACAAAAAATGGTTTTGCAACTTATTTTAATATTGTGATAATACCGTATACCGTGATAAAAGCTTCATCAATTAATCGCAACATGAAAATTTGATACCGTCACATGCCTAATGCCAGCCCATGTTCAAGGCATTAGACAAGGGCAGAATGTCTGGATCTGTGCAGAGCTGAATCAATAGACTAGGTAAGCAAGCAAGGACAATAGCAAAAAATGGCAGATGGAGCAATAATAACTGACATGATCCATGATAACATGATATTTTTAGTGATATTTGTAAATTGTCTTTCTGTTTTGTTAGCATGTTGCTAATGTACTGTTAAATGTGGTTAAAGTTACCATCGTTTCTTACTGTATTCACGGAGACAAGAGAGTCGTTGCTATTTTCATTTTTAAACACTTGCAGTCTGTATAATTCATAAACACAACTTCATTCTTTATAAATCTCTCCAACAATGTAGCATTAGCCGTTTGCCACGGAGCATAGCCTCAAACTCATTCAGAATCAAATGTAAACATCCAAATAAATACTATACTTTTTTTTTTTTTTTTTTTTTTTATTTTTTTTTTCCTTTTTCCTTTTTTTATTGCAATTTTGAACAATAAACATACAAGGGCAATAACATATTTTACATTATATATACATCAAGTTAAATATTATTAAAAAAAAAAAAAAAAAAAAAAAAAAGAGAAAGTAGCAAAAATGTCACATGTATAAACAAGTAGATATTATAAATTATTCACAGAATAGATTTAAGGCTTTAAAATAAGTTACAGTTTTTTTAGCTTTGTTATTTTTTGTTTCTTTTAATGTATACAAGTAGTGATCAAATTCTATTTTAAAATGAGTAAAATTAGGTTTTTTTCCTCCCCATTTACATTTATGGATAAAGAATTTTCCATATATAATGAGTAAATTCACAATATACCAAAATTTGAAGTCACCAGTATTCTCATAAAAAAATAAAACATCTTTTACTTTAAGTTGTAATTCAATGTTAGTACTATTTTTCACAAAAAAAGCCAGATCACACCAAAATAGTTTTGTATAAATACAATCATAAAATAAATGTACAATACTCTCATTTCCCTCTTTGCAAAAAACACATTTCAGGTCAATATCTTTACAAAACTTTGAAATTACCTGTTTTACAGGATAAATGCGATGAACTATTTTAAATGATACCTCCCTAATTTTATTGGTGATACAAAAGCGTCTGGAAATTGTAAAGGTCTCTTTCCAATTGACATCTTGAAATTGTGATCTCCAAAATCCAATAGCTAACGGAACAGTGGAAATTTGGCACACTGTTCTGAGATAATTATTATTACATTTTTTGTCATTTAAATGTATACCTTCCAGTTTAAGACTAAGATCTAATTTTGGTTTTTCATTTAAATTATTTTGTAGTAAATTTATAAGTTCTGAGGGAATAGCATTAATTACCATCATAAACTCACTGGCAGGTATAAAAATTGAATTTTTAAAAAAAAATTCTGAATAAGTAAGTAAATGACCACTACAATTCAATAGTTGTGAAACCAACAAAATATTTTCTTTAAGCCAATTGACTAAAAATAAAGATTTATTTTGGTGTGTAATGTATTTATTATTCCAAATTAAGCATTTGTGAGGGGAGAAGTTGTGTTTGTATACAAGAATCCATGATAAAAGTGCTTGTTTATGAAAATTTGAAAGTTTTATGGGAAGTTTGTTAATATTAAAATTACAATTAAGAAGAAATTCAATACCACCCACTTTTGCAAAAATAATATTAGGGATATAATACCATAATTTATCTTTGGAACGAATATAATTTTGTATCCATTTAATTTTAAAAATAGTATTAGATATTTCAAAATCAAGTACATTAAGCCCACCTTGGTTAAGTGAATTACAAAGTGTTTTTTTATTCAAGTAATGATGTTTATTTTTCCAAATAAAATTATATATATTTTTGTTTATCTCAATAATGATACGTTTTGGAACATCTATGGCCATTGCCATGTAAACTAATCTAGATAACCCTTCAGACTTTGCTAATAAAACTCTCCCATTTAAGGATAAGTCTCTCATTAGCCAAATGTTGAATTTCTTTTGAATTTTATTAATTAATGGAGTATAATTAAGATTTACTCTTTCTTTTTGGTCTTTGCAGATCTTAATTCCTAAATAAGAAAAATGGTCTTTAATTGGAATGCCACATAAATCTGACAAGTTACAAGGTCTTTCTTTTAAGGCAAATAATTCACATTTTTTCATATTTATAGACAGCCCTGATACTAAATAGAACTCATTAAGACATTCTAGAGCCAATTTTAATTCTTTTATGTCTTTTAGAAAAATTGCCGTATCATCTGCTAACTGAGAACATTTAATTACATTATTGGCCAACTGAATACCTTGAAACGGATTAATTTTAATATGTAGATACATTACTTGCATGACCAATAGAAACAACAGAGGAGATAATGGGTCTCCTTGTTTGACACCTCTACCTATATTAAATCTAGGAGTGGTCCCCAAAGGTAGTTTAATAGAACTATTGCAATTGTTGTATAATGTACGAACTGCACGGGTAAAGTTATTGCCAAAACCAAAGAAGTCAAGAACATCAAATATAAAGTTGTGGTTTACAGTATCAAATGCTTTATAATAATCTATAAAGAGAATATAACTATTATCATTTAAAAGAAAATCGTAATCAATCAGATCCAGTATTAATCGAATATTATTGCCAATATATCTTCCACTTATGAAGCCAGATTGAGAGTCATCTATGATTTCATTTAAAACTAACTTTAGTCTTTTTGCAAAAATATGTGAAAATAATTTAGTGTCATTATTGATCAAAGTTATAGGTCTCCAATTCTCTATATTTAGTAAGTCTTTACCTGGCTTAGGAATGAGGGTAATCAATCCTTGTAACATAGTTGGCAACATTACTTCTTTTTCCAATATTTCTTTGAAGACATATAAAAGAAATTTTGAGATATCTTCTTTAAATTCTTGGTAAAATTCGCCGGTCAGACCGTCATTACCTGGTGCCTTATTACATTTAAGTTTTTCAATAGATTTTTGAATTTCTTTAAGAGTGATGTCTTGATCACAAATTATTTTGGATTCTTGATTTATAATTTTAACATATTTCTTAAGTGGATCAAGAAAAAGAGCAGTATTACCTATATTATCATTTTGTGTATATAAATTTTTATAAAATGTTGCAACATAATTAGATATTAAATTTGGATCCATTGTAAGAGAATCATTAATCTTAAGTTTCTTTAAGGAAGAAAAATCTCCATTTTTCCTTTCAAGGTTGAAAAAATATTTAGAATTGGATTCACCTTTTTCTAACCACTTTCTCCGTGACCTTATGAATGCACCCTTAGCTTTATATTCATAGATTTGTTCTAATTCCAATTGCAATTTTATTAAAATATTTTTATCTTGTTCACTTTCTACTTGTTTATCATAGATGTCGGTTATACTTTGAATTAAAACATTTTCTCTGTTTCTTTTGGTTTTGGCTATTTCTTTACTTCTTGAGATTGCAAATTTTCTAATTTCGTATTTCATAATTTCCCAATTTATTCCAAATAAGCCTGATATTTTAGCATTATTGTAGCATCTCTTTATCAGACTTTTAACTTTATCCTTAAAATGAGTATCTTCAAGCAGTGAATTATTTAATTTCCAATAGTTAAAATTGAATCTTCGAGTTCTTGTATCTCCAAGGTTTATAACTATGTGAATCATTTTATGGTCACTGAAGACAGAAGGCACAATGTCAATCTCTTGAATTTGACCTCCAAGTTCCTCAGAAGTTAACCAAAAGTCGATTCTAGATTGTAAAGATCTATCTTTATTACTCCAAGTAAAGTCTATCTTATCAGGATATCTGTGCCTCCATTCATCACAACAATTTAATTGGGAGTTTAAATTGAATATATCAGTGTATTGGGATGGTCTACTAATACGAGGAGGAAAACAATCCAAAAAAGGATCATTAATGGTGTTCCAATCACCACCTAAAATCAATTGTGCTCTAGAGTATATTTTTAAGAAATCCATTATTTCTTCCCTAAAATTTTGCAATAACAGCCGATTTTGTAAGGTATGATTGTCACCATAGATGTTCCCCAAAATTAAAACATTATTTTCATTTTCTACAACCAAAATCAACCACCTTCCACCAGAGTGAGCTTTACTTTTTAGAATTTTCCCTTTATAATTGCCTTTCAAAACTGCAACCCCTGCGGATTTATTACTCCCATATGCCAACCAAATATCACTACCCCACTGATTTTTCCAAAAAATAAAGTCAGACGTTACTGCATGAATTTCCTGTAAAAAATAAAAGTCAGCCTTAAATCTTTTAAGAAATAAAAAAATTGCCTTTCTCTTTAACAAATCACGAATGCCCTTAACATTGAACGAATATAAACATAAAGACATACTATCTTAATAAGCTACTAAGACAAGTGCTTTCCGTTCACCCAAGAACAACCTTTACATTAATAACTTAAATAATCGCGTGTCGTATAACACCAAAAATGTACCTACAAAAACTGTAGGTAAAAGAATAAAAATTAAATAACACAAAAATACCAGCCCTTCATCATCATATTCAGCATATAAACAAATGCTCAGCATATATAAGGCCCAAGTTATATCAACTCAAAAATAAATGTGTAATGTTGCATTTACTTTGAAACTTTCTAGAAAAGATATAAAGGATATTTCCTTCAAGAAACATGAAACCTCATCATCAATTTGGCTATCCACGGATTTCTTTGCCGTCGATTATAGCTTTAGCACCAACAAAAAATGCTTTTTTCCCTTGTTTGCGCGCAGCATCAATTTGAGGCCAAAGTCTGTTGCGAGTGTCTTTGTCTTTCGTTGTTAGATCCTCTGCAAACCTTAACTTTCTGGAATGAAGATATTCTGATCCCTTCGAATTTTTCCATAGAAGCTCCTTGGTTGATCTCGCTGTAAATCTCAGGATGACCGGTCGAACTTTCTCTGCAGTTTTCCTCCCGACTCGATGTACAATGTCAATGTGATGAAGAAAGTTATCTGCAGCCTCCGGTACCACAGCGCGGCATATGTCAATCGCTCGTTGTTTGACATTCTCTCCTTCTTGTTCTGTCAGACCATAAAGCCTTAGATTCCATCTTCTTTGGTATCTTTCAGCCTCATTTACCCTTTCTTCCAGCTCTAATATTCTCTTCTGGTGTTCTTCGTTCACTTCCTTAACAGTTACAACGTCTTTCTTAACATCCTGCATCTCTTTGAATAGAAAATCGGTAGCCTCCTTTAAAGAGTTTATGCATTCTCTGTTTTGTTTGATCTCTTGGTGTAGGGATTCAGTGTTTTGATTCATTTTCTCCGCCAGTATTTGTACGATGTTATTCTGTACATCAGAAAGTGATGGCTCTTGTTTACTTTTTTTTGGATCTGGCGTGCATGGCTCCGAACCCGGGATTGGAGTGGGATCTGGACTACTGCAACGAGCGTAGGAATGCGTCTCCATGACTTCCATTTTTTGATTTTCAGCGTGATCACCAAAACGATCTTTCCTTGAACCAGATTTTCCCTTTTCTGTATTTTTCCCTCGTTTCCTTTCGGCCATTACAGCAAACTACTCACGGGGAAAAGTAGCTAGGCTATCTCTCAACTGCGCAGCTTTCGGTCGTTGGTATAACCTTTGTAAATACTTATTTCTAAAGGTTGAAGACTGTTAATTTACACATTTGCATCTCCATTATTCAATGCTATACGCTGTACAAGGGTTAAAAAGTCTGTAAAGTTGTTCAATGGGTGTGAAAAACGAGAATAAACTCTAACAACAAAATACTCTGTCTGTATCGGACGCCATCTTGGCCCCTCCCCCCAATAAATACTATACTTACGTGATTAGACATGCTGCATGACGAACACTTTGTAAAGATCAATTTTGAGGGTTATATTAGCTGTGTAAACTTTGTTTATGCTGGTTAAGGCAAGCGCAAGCTCCGGGGGAGGAGAACACGAGATTTAAAGGGGCCGCAGCATGAATCGGCGCATATTTAATGATGCCCCAAAATAGGCAATTAAAAAAATGAATGAAAATCTATGGGGTATTTTGAGCTGAAACTTCACAGACACATTCAAGGGACACCTTAGACTTATATTACATCTTTTAAAAAGACGTTCTACGGCACCTTTAATACACACAAAGTACACTACACATACACTATGGAGAGGGATACTTTACAATAAGGTTCCCTTCCAATATAAGCTATTGCATTAAATAATGTAAACATATTGAATCTATAATTTTTCCAAACGACTTCACATTTGATCCAATCCAACGCCAGAGTGCTCCGTATTGTAAAATGGATCTCACAAAGATGAAGAGTTTAAATGAATAAGAGAACAAACAAAGCTGCTTTTTGCATTTCCAAAGAGCTAACTTAGTCAAGCACATCTTGAATGTAATTGTTGTTGTCACTTAAAACTTAACAAAAGCATGTACTGTTTTGTTTGGAGATGCAATTTGGAACCTTTTGAATTATGAAGAGACTTGGAAGACTTCTCAGTTGTCTGCATGCTTAACCCTCTATTTTCACCACTGTTGTTTTGGATGAGGAGGTTTATTATTATGCCCAGTGGAGAAATGCCTTTCCTCTAAATGCCACTTTAATCTTTTCTCTGGTGGCAGTGAGAGTTACTCATTTCCATTCAGAGTGGAACACTCCATCTGACCTGTGCTCAAGGAGAAATCCCTGAAAACCTTGGTTTTGAAGGCTTCACTATTGGCAGGTGTTTATGTATGTGTGGTAGCAAAGGAAAGAAAGACAGCTGTGCAGGCAACTGGACAGAGACAAATAAATAAATAAAAATACTGTAAATATAAGTTTGTAGATGTTTGCTTAGAGAAAAAAGGCTAAAATTGTTTAAAACAATAAATAAAGAAATAAATGGCAAAGAAGAAGATTGTTACAGTAGCATATTTTATTTAAGACAATATGCAAGTCATCAGCAGTCTGTGAAGTAAATCAGAACATTCTTTTCTCAAGGACACATGGAGATAACCTTTTATTTTAGGAGTGTATAAGATTCAAATCTTTCTGCACTGATTTGATTTGAATGAATTTGTGTGTTAAAACAAATTGGTTGAATAAATGATTCATTGATTCACTCATAAAATGTTGCTGAATTTGGAAAAGCAAACTACTCTGTTTCTGCAATATAAACATATGGCAAAATAGTAACACCGTGTGTACACCAGCCACATTTCGTCATAAGCATATATATTAGGCTAATTATAATCAGTGACTATATCAATACTGGATTCAGTGGGACAAGTTACTGACAGTAGACAGATGGCCCATTCTATCTCTGACATCCTCCACATGGCTGCACTACTTCCAACAACAGGACTAATGGATTTGCAGTGTTGCAGTGCAGTGCAGTCGAGTGTTGACAGCCTCAAGCCTTTGTTTGGTTCTTGAATGAACTGGCACGTTCAACCAAATCGGTTGAGTGAATGATTCAGTGACAAACTCATAAAAAGCCACTTGTTTTGTTTCTGAATGAATCAGCATTTTAAAGCAAATCAGTTGAATTAATGAATCAATGACCTGCTCATAAAAAATACTTGTCAGTTGTTGCCACCTACAGTAGTGGTGGAACAATGGAACCTGCAGAGGGAGTCTGTAAAACTGTAAAACCCCACTACTAAAGCACAACTGACATTCTCTTCATAGTGTGCATACAAATGTTCCAGTGCTGGGCCAATCAAATTTGTAGTCTGGAACCAAGTGTATAATAAGGCCTAAGATTAAATCCAGCAACTGACTTAAACTGGCTGTAGAAGAGTGTGATAATGGCTAGGCATGAGGCATTGTTCTAAAATACAGTGATCAAATAGACTATGTTACTGTTATTGAACATTGTTAAGGCAACAAGAGTAAAATACAAAACATGAATAAACAAACCGTAGTGTCATTGGGCTGATGTAATGTGCTGAAATGAAAGTAAGAAAACTGTCATATGAAAATATTGGATAATCCTGGAAAAACCTCTTTGGGTATTGTACATATTATTTGTTATCTATAAGTGCCTGTAGCCATAATACACATCTATATTCACATGTTCCCTCTGAAAGTAAGCCGATAAAGTAATTGGGCGTGAATGCAGCACCACGAACAAGATCAACACTTGCAACTGCTGCAGTGTAAAAGTCTGTTTATGGAAGAGTGAAACTGAAAGTATGTAAATTTAATCATAGCATTTCATATAATGGGATGCTTGAGGCACTGTAGTAATTTCTGCTTAGAATAGCAGTTGTACTGACAGCGAGAGGCGCTGATTAAACCCCATTAAAGGAGTTTAAGAATATCTTGATAGTAAACTGCTCACATGACATTGATTTCATCAAGAGCTTCGCCCATTAAGACTTCAAATAGGGCCTGGAAAATGGCATCTCGTTTTTTCTTAAGTGTGAGATCAGTGCAGAGAGGAGGGTTTGACTTTAATCTGTTCAGCAGAGGTGCTCTGATTTCATGATGATTAAACCTGTGCCAGTCGACCCTGCTTCTCTGTTCTGTGACCAGTGTTGCTTTATAGCTGTTACTTTGTGCATAAATCCTCCAAAGACATGCCTCTGGGGGACTGCCCACCGTGCCCATAGCCTCAGTGCATTTCTTTTTTCTCTCATTTAAACTGATATTTTATCAAAGTAACCGCACAGCCAGCTCAGAATATATGCGTTTAGCTGTTTAAATTATGTAGTTTTCCCATATATATAATGCACAGTATATGAATGTTATTAAATGAACATACTCACCCTCATTCTGTTTTTTTTTTCTGTCACTAAACTAATGATAGTCAGTGTAATTCTACCAGTGTATGGTCACCGAGTAATTTGTCATGAGGGAAAATGTATGGTAAAATACTCAGCAATTCATTCAAAAGAGTATTCCTTGTTACTGCTCATAGTCTTCTTTATAGTCTGGCACTGAATGTTTATTTCTGTATATCAAACACTTTAGCTTGTGACTCACCTTTTGCCAGGATCTACATCGCCATACCTGAAGGCTTTGATAGATGAGGTAATCTGAGCAAGTTGTGTTGAGAGATCCATCAGGAAACAGACAGGCCCATATAAAGTATGCAAAATCTAGGCCCTTGTTGTCACCCGTCAGTGGGGCTCCAGATCTATAGTGGTTCCCCAAGGGGCAATAAGTCACATACATATGCAAAGAGACCAAAACAGTTTGTTTCTCCCTAACATCTCAGAAACACTGAACGACCCTTTTTCATAGCTTCTGTCACTCTATTCTCCTCAAGATATCATCACTTGAAGTGAATGTTTGTTTTTTGGCGTTCGTTTAATCACATTGTTTATCACCAATTGTAGTCTTTCTTTTCGGCTTGTAAACCAGTGGTTATAAAATTATTTTGGGTGACACATAAAAACAACAACAACAAAAACATTATTATTATTATTATTGAATAATAAAATCCCCACATAATTTATATTTTGTATTATATTTGAATATTATATTGTATTATAATTTAATATTATAATTTACAAGCTTATTGATTTATTTATAAAGCTGCTACTGATAACAATAGACAACAATATTAGTTTTTGAGTACTTAAAAAAAAAAAAACTTTTTGTATGTAGACCTATATTATTATTCTGTTATGTTTTTTCTGTAGTGCAAAACATCCAGAACACATAATTTTGGCTATAGCAGTATCAAAAATAAATAAATAAAAGCAATATAAAAGGAATAGTCAGCTCAAATCCTGTCATTTACTCACTCTCATATCTCTCCAACCCCTTGTGATGTTTTCTTCTGTGAAAAACAAGGAGAGGATGGTGATTCTAACTGTCAAGCTAATACCATAAATCATACCATAAAAGTATTTGTGTGCATTATTACAAGTCTTCTGAATTCATTTGATTATCTGAAAAACATATATTTGTTGTATTCACTCAAAATTGTGTCCTCTCTCCCATTTGAACCTGGTGTGCATGTGACGGGAGAATGTTTCTTTGTTTACATAAGTGCAGTGCAGTGTGCTTTACACACCTTTGTCACACCTGCTGACTCCTGGTCCCCTCTAAAAATCACTTCTAGATTTACATTTACATATCTGCTTCTATTCTGTAATGGAAAGCTATTGATATTTTTAGTATTGTTATTATTATTATTTCAATTTATAAATTGTTATTAATTTGTGATCTTATTAAGGTTCTCCCATTTTACTCCTCTGTTCACCTCGTGCAGCAAGAGGAAATTTTCCATGTGAAGCATGAAGTAGTCTGATAAATGTTTTCTTTAAAACATCAGATCTCTCAAATTTAATATAACTTAATAACACCTTAAACTTGACCAAATTCATTTTCCTCAGAGTATCCATTTTGCTCTGTATTGATTGGTAAATGCGTAGGTTCTCAGGCCTGACTGACAGGAGTGAGAGCTCTTACAGAGAAAATGTAGGACTGCGTTTTTCTTTGACGTTTGGAGTCTAGACGTGACTGAGCCAAAGACCTTTTACTGTGATTACAAACAGCAGAAGTGAGGTGCAGCTATCAAATGCGTTTATGATATTCATAAGTCACTCCATTATTGTAAGTAGACTACAGATGTGCTTGGGTTTTGAATAGTCTATTCAGCTGAGGTCAATAAACCATTGGGAAAGCAATTACACACACACACACACACCAAAAAGCTTTTTGACTTTACCTACTTTGTACTGAAATTTGCTGAAATTTGTTGATGCTTTAGTACACTTACTTACAGTACATGTGTCATGTTTGGTTTTGGGTTTTGAATCATGTTTAGGTTTTCATGTCTTTTATTTTGTTATTGTCATACAACAGCTATGTTCCTAGTTTTGTCAAGTTTTATGCCAATGTGATTCCCCTGTTCCTCATGTGATCATGTCATCTGGAGGAAATGATCTGGTTTTATCAAAGCAGTAACCATTAGTTTGTTCAACTACCATCATGGTATAGGCCCCTGTTGGTGAGTTTCTGTTTATGATTAATTTCCAAGTCTGTTATAGTCAAGTCATCATTTGATTCTGTTTATTCTGTCAACATTGTTAAAAATAACTGCACTTCGGTTCACTTCAGCTCTGCTCGCCTTCAGTGGACTATACTTTACAACATACTGTACACTATCACAGACTTAATAACCCAGTAATTTTAGGTTAGCCTGAACTATGACATTTCTAGTGAGCCCTTTATGACAAAAGGCTATTGAAGCTTACAGAGAAGCAATAGAGAAACTGAAAAGAGACAATGTTTAATAGCTATATAACTACCTAAAATCTTATGCAATTATGCTCACTGCTTTCACATTCATTAGAACATCTTCTTCCACCTTAAGCACACACTTATGACGGAACAGATCAGAGTAGGAGGTAGAGGGAAGAGATGGGAAGTGTTTGCCCCCAGACCAGTAAAGCAGGAGAGGCCGCCAATATGCACAGCTTCCCAGTAAATTCCCCACAGAAGCCTGTGGGGCCCTGGGGAGAATGAGTCAGGATCCTGCCTCCCTCCAAAACCTGGGAACAGCTGGGCTTGCCATCTGCCTCCTCTTCATGGTTGATACCTGCAAGTTGATTGTTGCCTCTTTCTATTTATGAGGAGGTGAGAAGGAAACGCTTGGTACTTACATGAATGCAGTACCCAGAAAGACCTCAACAGATCCTTAGTTCTACTCTGGATGGATGGATGGATGGGCTGGCAAGCAGATGTATAGAGATAGATAATAGTGATGAAAGCAAAAAGCAAAAAAAAAAAAAAAAAAAGTTACTTCACTGTAATATTTTTTTGAGAGCTGAGAGTAAAAATCAGACAGCTAGATTAATCTGATAGGTAAACTTCCAAAATATGTAAATACATTCCAAAATATGTTTGACTCCTCGGGTGCATTTCAGATAATGAAACTAGATAGCAATTAACAGTCACTCGCCTAGGCACTGGCAGATGATTTCTGCATTTTGATGACCGACTCTTTACTAAATATATAAATAATCAACACCTGTTCTTTTGAGATGATTCACCAAATGGGTAATCGCCATTCATCAAAAGTCGCTGTGTCATTACTTATCCAAATGAGATGGTGTTAATTACAATAAATTACAGATGTGTTTGATGCATTAGTGAAGCTTCAATGAACACAAAGCACCAGGTTGGTGCCTAATGGCTGTTGGTCAGTGGAATGTGTGTGTGCCTGGTGGTGTGTGTGTGTGTGTGTGTGTGTGTTTGCAGAAAGAGAGCAAATGCACCTGTGCAACAAGCGCAAACCCTGCATTCCAACTGCTCGGGAATCTACAAAACAAAACTAGCGTTGGGGTTTTTTTGGTTGTTTTTTTTTTTTCCACCAAGGCCTTTAGGGTGAAATGAGTTGATCATCACATTCAGAATGAATGAACCATTTGAAATGCTAAGGCTTCTAGCATGAAAAAAAGAGGTCAAAAGCTCTTCAGCATATAAAGTATGAGCGGCGAAGACTTCAGAGGGGCGGGTGCAGGCCGAGTCCACAGTGGCCCTCGAAGGCGCCCCGGCTTTTAACGCTGCCACATGAGCTGGAGCATGGTATCCAGCTTTGAAGTAGTTTCCTGATCTCACTCCGCCACTGAGAGGAAATTGAAGTCAAGGGTTCACAGCACCTAATGCTGCAAAAATGATCTCACAGGACAGAGGAAGAGAAGGGTAGTCGGGGGAATTAACCCGGACACTTCCTTGTAAAATAAAGCCAATGATGAAAACAGCACTTGAGGATGGTGTGAAACTGAGGTTCAGTCTCTCATAAACAAGTGGTATGAAGAGGCTTTGGCTGAAACCACTAAAATTGATTTACAGAGGCTCTTGTGCGACGCTGCCTTTGCTCAATCAAGAACACCATATAAATGACAACACATATTCCCTCAGTCACAACACAAAAGCATCATACCGATATCCGGTCGATTTCAAGGTTTCAGACTAATTCATGTACATCATGTGTCACGGGAGGACTATTTAAATGTCATTCTGCTCGTGTTCGCATTAAGCCTTCGAAGCCCGACGGGAAGCCCAGGTAATGTGCTTAAATATTTAGGCTTTATTGTTAGCGACAGAAATAGATGCAAAGTGACTAGACTCGCCTGTCATCAGTGATCAGACTGCCTTAATGAGACAGACACAGGCACCTCCAGAGTCAAATATTCAAATTCCTCCCGCTGAGGAAGTGCCTAAAAGGGCTGACGACTGGCTCAGAGCAAGCCCACACCAATCTCATTTTGTCTCTTAAGTATGCCAAAACTCTTCAAAAATGCCCTTTGTGCCTGGCAATGTGCCAGCAGCAGCCTGTAAACCTTGATCTCGGGGACTGTGTGAATTACCAAACAGCTAATGCAGCAGGCCAGGAGATTATTGAGGCCCCTTTTGATGATGTCAGCAAAAGCTGCTTCATAAGAGGGGGCAGTCGTTCGGGGCATGAGTTATTTCTCCCTACGTCGGGCACATATAGAGACAAGTTCCTCTACTGTCTTGATCCACAGCTATAACATCTCTCCGGAGGTCATAGTTCCAGCAAAGCAATTCCGACCATAGCAAACTGTAGAGAGATGTTAGATTTCAAATTTAAAAAAAAACAAAAAAAAAAAGTTAAAGTGGTGTGTTCCCAAAAATAACCCTATAGAGAGTGAAGAGCACTAGATGGCCATTCTGTTATGGCTGGCTCTGGCTCTATTAGCTTGCTACAGTCATACATTGGCTTAGTTTAAAAATAGCTTATGTCAGCAACTTGAATTCTTCACTGCATTTATTGGCTAAATCTGTGCTTTCCCAAGCTCCAATTTGCCAAAAAAAATGAAGAAAAAAATTCAGGGAAACAGACTCTTGACTTTGCACCAGTACTCTGGCGTTCCATCTCAAGACCTTCACTTATTATTATCTGTGTCAGAGTGAAAAATGCATAAATAAACAAATAAATGAAAAAATAAAGTGCTCCTAAATTTACGACTGAAGTAAAACAAAGATCTTCCCAACTTTTTCCGCCTAAGCCATGCCGATGCTGTGGTAAAACACTCATTAACTCAGAACTGATGGCTGACCTCATCCCATGCACTATTAATAGCGCACAATCATTATCAGTGGCTCATGAGCTGCGCTGGGGCATCTGCTTGCTGAAACAAGCTATCAGGAGACTATATGTGAAGGATGAATGTGAAAATACTGGGCAGATGCATAAAAAAGTAGCTTTTTGTTTACCTCTTCACCTTTTATTCGGCACATCTGTTTGGGGCACTTTGGTTTCCAAGGCAACAAGCCGCATTCAAACTCTCTGACAGGTGAGTGCTCCTGGACATCAGCCGATCTCTCTTGGGTGCAACTGTCAGAGCGGGTGCGTAGACCAAAGCAGAAACTCTCCAGCACATCACCCACCCACATACAGCCGCAATTTCAACGCAGACCCATCACAAAGAAGATGTCAACTAGAAACAAGGGAGGAAAAACTCACTGAAAGGAGACAATAACAATTGGAGTGCTTCATTTCCTCTATACGTGTCCATGTGCATGTGTAGTACAGCTAAGAAAAGACTCATGGTGTAAAACATTCAGCTCGCAAACATTTTACTCTTAGAGAGCATTTTTGGTAGTTTGTTTCACAGTGGTAGTCTGCCCTGAACGGACACAGCACTTAGACAGCAGGCAGTCCAATGTGACACTAAGAGGGTTTGTGATATGCCGAGAGCACAGGCAGAATGGAAGTGACCAGGGGCTGTGATTGTTTTTTCCTGCCATTTAATCTCCTCTCAAAGATGGTTCATTAGTCTGGAGGATAGCAAACTGCACAAAGATAAAACCTGATCTGTGAGTCAGGGACACTCCACAAATCCATTTCCATTCAGCTCTACGCCCAGCGGCTATACCATCAAAAGCATCGCTCTGTTTCTTGCTCAAATGAAATGAAAAGAGCAACTCATACATTTTTTTTCTACACTCCTCCCCTTCTTCTTCATCTCATTCTCAATTTCAGCGATCATTTTGCATTTTGAGGTGATAGAAACTTTTTGATTTTCCATCTATGAGACCATTTTTTTTTCTGAACAACACTGACAGGGTATCCATACAAATACACTCCTCTGCAAAAAAGAGAGCCTCAAGTTTGCAAGTGCCACCAATCATTTGTGACCTTGATGTGTGGGTTTCCACTGAAGAAAACAGTTCATTGAATATTAGCATATTAGAAAACTAACATCAGCTCATTTGCTGTTAATGCTAATGATTCAAATATAATGAAGTACTAATGAAAATCTGCTCAAAGCACCAAGATTTTTGGGGTACAATCCTGCTGCATTGAGGAATGCTGAGAAATCGTCACCGGGGACTCATCATGTCTGAACCTGAACATTGTGTGACACTTGGAATGATCAGTTGTCATTAAGGGGTACATGGCCTTGGGCCGATGGGTAGAGGGCTCCGTTTTTAGGAGACGTGGGAGTGTGTCGGTGGGAGCAGATTGTGTTCTTGGAGAGCCTATTAAAGCTGACAGGGACGAGGTGGAGGAGTCGGATCTCGGACTGATTACACCCCTCTCCTCGGCTCCCCTATTGACTGTGGTTAGGATGTAGCTTTCCATTTCCTGCAGAAATAAATTAAAAGTCAGAAGTAATTTGGCTGATGTGGGATGCAGGTGTTTTTTTTTCCTCCCCTCTTTGCCTCCAACTTTCTGAATAAAATTCTCCCCTAGCCTGGAAACCAATTGAAGACCCTCTTTGATGAGGGAGGGCTTATTTTCTGCCAGTGACAGTTTTGAGGCAGGGAAAAAGCAGGGATTTGATTAAACTGGAGATACCGCGAGATTGAGGTCTTGTTCCAGCCAGGAGAAGGATAAAGGCCCCTAATCGTGTCTCCTGCACCACATAGAGGAGGAAGTGGCATTACGGTTTCTAGCAGCACCTAAAATTCACCATCTGTGGTGATTTTGAAATCAATCTCATCAATCAGTGTGTGTTCTTTAGTATACATTATCCCCGCCCTATAGTCTGTTGTGTTTTGAAGGAACCTTCGATCACAGCGTAAATAAATAAAAACAGACATTTGCTACCATAATTTCAGCTTTATTATTTGTTACTACAATAAAGGAGTGCCAGCATTATGTTAGTTATGACTCTCAGATTTTTTTTAAAAAAATGTGTCATTTTCCACGTAGAAGGCGATGTTCTCAGGACCTTGCGCAGCGATCCCAAAAATTTCTCTAAAGGTGATGAAAATTCCAAACCTTTACAGAACATTAGGGACATTCCTAAAGCGTCCTCTTTTGGTAATGAAAGTGCTGCAGTTCAAGGTTCCTTATATGACTTTAGGGGGAAGTTCTCTTTTGGTTATTTTATGGTCACATAAGAATGTTACAAAGAGGATATTTGGGACATTAACAGAACGTTCCCACACGGTCCTCTGTTGGTCATTTAATAATGTTCCCAATATGAGTTTTGGGGGACGTTCTTTTTTTGGTTATTTTATGGTCGCGCAAGATCATTACAAAGAGGACATTTGGGAAGTTAACAGAAAAACCTATAGTAATATTCCCCTAAACATTCCCAGAACGTCCTGAATGTTCCCTGAAGGTCCACCGAATAATGAAGGTCCACATCGTGACCATCTCTGAACGTTCTGGGAACGTTACCAGATGACGTGTTACCCCGCTATAAATTTAACAGTCCCAGAACATTCTGAGAACGTCCCCACTGGTGTTAAGGATATTTATTATGGGGTAACATGTCACTTGGTAACGTTCCCAGAACGTTCAGAGACGGTCACGATGTGGAGTTCTTTTAAGGGTTGGGGGACATTATTTGGTGGACCTTCAGGAAACATTCAGGACGTTATGGGGATGTTTAGGGGACTATTACTATAGGACGTTCTGTTAACTTCCCAAATGTCCTCTTTGTAATGTTCTTGGGTGACCATAAAATAACCAAAATAGAACATCCTCCTAAACTCATATCGGGAACGTTATTAAATGACCAACAGAGGACCGCGTGGGAACATTCTGTTAATGTCCCAAATATCCTCTTTGTAACATTCTTATGTGACCATAAAATAACCAAAATGGAACGTCCCCCTAAAATCATATAAGGAACCCTGAACTGCAGCACTTTCATTACCAAAAGAGGACATTTTAAGAACAGCCCTAATGTTGTTTAAAGGTTCAGATTTTTCTTTACCTTTAGAGACATTTTAAGGAACGTTGTGCAAGGTCACGAGAACGTCGCCTTCTACGTGGGTGTTTTATAGAAAATAATAAAGTTTGAAGCAACCGTTATGGAGGTGAGCATTTGCTTTAGATGGACTCTTGATTCTTGATATTTTTAAGTTAGTTTTTCTTTGGCTGCTTTAACTGTTTTTCCAAAACATGCTTGTTATAGCAAAAAAATGCAAGAAAAATTATGATCAAATGAATTTGGTTATTTAATGATGGTGATTCAATCATCATGGAGTGTACGGATTCTCTCCAGAGTCTAAACTCTGAGTGTGTTTGTTAGGTTTTTTTTTTTTTTTTAAATCATTATTCTGACAGAATTTTGAGCAGTGTCTTTTAGTCTCACACAGACATCATGAATCAGCATATGAACCTCAACAATGGTGACAAAAAAAAAAAAAAAAAAGTGGCTTTAGTAGCTTGTTTTGTGATGCTCAGAGTTAATCTGTTTATCTGAAAATTTTGTCAGCATTGTTGAGGTTCATACGCAGAATCTTGATGTCTGTGTGAGTTTGCACAATGAAAAAAAACTTTCAAAATATCAAAGCAGGACAGGATTTTATTTTACTACAATAACATGAAAAGAATACAATATTCAGAGATCATTGAATAAGGCTACTGTACAATGGAGTCATGAACAATGAACAACCAAATTCATTTTATCAGTTTGTGTTTTTTTTTTTTTTTTATAGTTACAATAATATAGAGAAACATTAAAGTTAAAAAATCAAGGTTCAGGAGCCCAACTAAAGCAAGCGCTTACCTCCATAACGGTGACTTCAAACTTTATTTTCAATAAAACATCAACACCTCATTAAGAAATTTTGAATGAAAGAAATAAAGAGTGGTTTGTAATAAGTGAAGATGCTGAGATCTAAAGAGATCTGTTAGTGTTTAATGTTGTTTCTGTTATCTGAGTTTTGTGAGGTTACCATTGTGCTGAAGAGTAGAGTCTGTGCTTCAGTCAGTGATGATCCAGAAACACTGATATTCTGCTGCATGTTGCTTTATTTGAAGACAGTTACAATGTAGTTGCTGATGCAGTGATACAGCAGTTCTATTATCAGCTAATGACTTACTGCAAGAGATTTGCATTTTAAAGAAAATATTTCATAATAATCCAGGAAATACCTATAAAGAGTTTTTTTTTTTTTTTTTTAAGACATTTAAGAAAAATTAGTTTTTGTTTGAACAGCCACTTTTGTTAGTCAATTTAGCTCTTTTTTTCAATAAATTTTTTTGATAAGGGCAGGAGGGACGACATCACAAATAAAATATGGTTCCCTAAATGTTCAATGAACATACTGAATGTTCCCCGAAGGTCCGCCAAATAACGTCTCCCAAGCCTTGAAAGAACTCCACATCGTGACTGTCTCTGAATGTACTGGGAACGTTACTAGACAACGTCCTTAACACCAGTGGGGATGTTCTGAGAATGTTCTGGGAACGTAAAATTTCTAGCGGGGTTATGCCAATACAAAGTGTACTTACAGTACTTATTATGTTGACAGATAGTGCTTGCTTCTCATCTTCATCACATTTAAATACATTCTCTGCCTATTCTTCTTAGTTCTTGATGTGCCCACTTGCATTCCCCATGGCTGAGGAACTACTTCACACATTTTTACATTTTACATTTGTTCTTAAAGTACTTTTGTAGTCTTTTGAGCTGTGGGTGCTTCTTTTTATGCCTTGCCTCATCATTTTACCATCATTATTATTGGGCTGCAAAAGAAATTGCTCTTTCAGATAATTTGTGGAAAATCAAGACAATCACAATCACCACTGGATTTTTTTTCTCAGTGATGTCTATACTTGTGGCTTTTCTAAACTTGTTTTATGTTCCTAACAGTTCACAAGATTGTTTTTTTTTTCTTTCTTCTCATGTTAAAGGGTTAGTTCACCCACAAATGAAAATCATTCTATGATTTACTCAGCCTCAAGCCATCCTAGGTGTTTATGACTGTCTTCTTACAGACGAACACAATCAGAGATATATTTAAAAATATCTTGGCTCTCCAAAGATTTATAATGGTAGTGAGTGGGGGGCATGTTTTGAAGCTCAAAATAAATGCATCCATCCATCATAAAAAATAGTCCATATGGCTCCAGGGGGTTAATAAAGGCCTTCTGAAATTAAGCTATGGGTGATAATGGGTGATAAATGCATGAGTGACAATCTCTGACTGCGTTTGTCTATAAGAAGATATATATTCCTAGGATGACTTGGAAAAAAAAAAAAAAAAAAAAAAAGTTTACACGCTCTATAGATTGTTCAGCTGATTGTTTCTTTATTGTAATCAGTATTTTACAAATTCACATTTTTTTTTTTTTTTAAATAAGGATTTTAAATAGCTTTCCTGCTATTTTTCCCTGCTGCTTTTGCTACACATTATGCTTCATTTTAGAACTTAATTAAAATGGCAACACTTTACAATAAGATTCATTAGTTAACATTAGTTGACTACATTAAATAACATGAACTAATAATGAACTGCACTTCTACAGGATTTATTAATCTTTGTTAATGTTATTTTTAACATTTACTAATACATTATTAAAATCAAGAGTTGTATTTGTTAATATTAGTTAATGTAGCATGAACTAACATGAACAAACTATGAACTGCTATTTTTTTTATTAACTAATGTTAATGAAGATTAACAAATACTGTAACAAATGTGTTGTTCATGGTTAGTTCATGTTAGTTAATACTAATGATAACAAATTAACCTTATTGTAAAGTGTTACCATAAATAATATACATTTGTATTATTTATTATAAAATATATTACTCATGACTTTGTTTTTTGTTTTGTTTTTGTAATACATGGTGCTGCTATTTGTTAAATCATATAATACTATTCTTGAGCATGTATACAAGGTTTAAGTGCTTCATGTGGGAGTAAAAGGATTATAACTTTAATGTGCGATGCCAGAGGTTAAATACCCTTGCTATGCTATCAAAAAGCAATTAATTCACTCATGGAGATCTTGACGGGAAGGAAATGACAAACCATCATTGTGTCACACAATGGAAGGAGGCAGACAGATAACAACACATATTTTATTTAAACAGAGACACGGAACTGAGGTGCGTTTCCCGTACAACGACATAACTCGCTGCTTAACTACCATAGTACGATACATAGTACGAAACCATATTGTCATAAACCTGTCGTTCAGCCACGTTGGTTAATGATGTCATGCAGGTGGTGCAGTAGGCTAATAAATTATTTAAATTAATCCATTGGAGATTGAAATAATGCTATATTTTTTTGCTATAAATTACGGACATGGCATCTGAGAACTAATTCTTATCTTTCTCAGTTATTTTGCTTTATTTCCAGATTCAATCATAGGCTCATTCACATATACCAAAGCATGTACGCACATGCGCACTCTTCAAAAACGGTGCTTAAATCTCTTGACAAACTGAAATATATAAATGACATTTGTATATATTCGAAATAAAAGATATACATTGTACTTAATGTCAGCTTGCTTATTTTGCTCAAGATAAGGATTTATTAAGTCCACATGTCATAAAAACAAGAAACTATGCTTCTAACTACAGCTTGAGAGCAGTCATTCAAACCACACAAGTTTGCAATGCAGTTTGAGAATGTTCGTTTGAACGATTGTTTCGGGAAATCGGTGAATTATATTAGTAACGACAGAACTTGTGATGTTAGTTGGCTAACGATGCTTTTGGGAAATGCACCCCGGTGACAATCAGTGGTGGCTGGCACAAAAAAAAAAAAACAAAAAAAAAGAGATGCAGAATAGGCTAATTGTTAAATAATGTGGTGTAATGTAGCCTATCATTGCTGCTTATCTAAAACATGGAAATATCAATATTTAAAGCATGCCATAGGGCAGGGCGATATTGCCAAAAAATCATATCTCTATTTTTGGGCTGAATGGCAATGTATAATCTCGATATTTTGTACATTTTTCTATTTGAACTAAAAAAAAAATAAAATAAATCACATCCTGCCCAATATTTTCCTACAAACAATGTTCATGTTGAAGGCTATGAAAACAAACATGAATGTAACCTTGTAGTCAGTTATATTATGTGCAAAAAAGGGGTCAAATTACATGAGGCCTACATTCTAACATTGTGACACTACAGTCTAAAAACAAAAATAATGCTTTTTAAAGCAGAAGTTACATTCACAACTAAAAATGAAAAAAAAAACACAGACTAATTAGTTGTAGGAATGAAATTCTACATATGGAACATTTATGTTCGCAAACAAAAACAAATACTCAACAACAAATATTTTAGCTAAATGTATATTTTAGTCAGAATTATAGAGTGCCTCCGGTATGACGCATTTTTGTAGGCAAAACCTGGAAGCGAGTTAGCATTTTTCTAAATCGCCTGAAATAAGGTCTGTGGTTAACAAAGCCTCTAAATACTTTTACGTTTTGATCTATGACATAAAACACACCAGTTACAACCCACTTGTGATTTTTTAAAACTTTTACTGTGTCTTAAAATCGGCGGTTGCTAACAAATTGCTAAAAGGGACTACTTCCTTTGGCGGGGACTTTAGACATCATCATTAAAAATGGGACATTTTGATAGCATTTCTCATGAAAAAGTGGAAAAGTATTCATAACAGCACAGATCATAATCAGCAAGCATGTTTTTAAATAGAGTTGTTCCCTTTCAGTCGGTCACGTTCGACGTACGTCAGTAGTGACCGACGAATTGGGATATCGCTTAGAGAGCCCTATCATCTTCGTGTAAACTAAAACAAGCCAATGGAATTGGCGTGCGATATTTGCATAATGCGCACCGCCCCCGACAGGTGTATATAAATAGGAAGCAGATGCAATCGCACTCTGTCTTTCGCTTCGGAGCCATTCACTGGTGTCCTGTTTTAGAAGACTCCTTTCTTCGTTTGTTTTATTCTAAAACATTGCCTCAGAAGAGGATTTACAGCGAGCTTTCAGTGCTGGTGAAAGGGCACGTTCAGCGAGGTCGCGAGTCTCCGAGGAGCTGAGCTATAAGCTCGAAAACTGCTGTTTTCACAGCAACACAAAGAGCGTGTGCGTGTGTAGCGATTTGGGCCGGTTCCTCGGTGTGTCAGGGAGTGGTGTACCTGACACATCGCGTCGCTCCCTGGGTGCTTCAGCACGAGTGAGTTGACTTCCCCTTCTAAAAGAGCTTTACAGACGAACCCTGACAGTATGTCATTTCGTCTGTGCGTTAATGGGTGCGGTCGTTCCCTGGTCCCTGCTGATGGGCACAATCGTTGCATCTCGTGTTTGGGCATTCTGCACGCTGAAGCAGCTTTTGTGGATGGTTCATGTTCCCATTGCGGGAACATGACTATCGCGATGCTGAGGTCGAGACTCTCCTTCCTGAAGTCTCAGGAAGCGGGGGTCCCCTCTCCTATGCCGCGTACGACCGTTTTTCCGGCCCCGGGAACCGGAATGACGGTACGGCGCTGTATAGGAAGGGTGACCGGAGGATTACGGTCAGGGCTTCCCCGCCGAGCGGAAACGCTCCTCGGGCCCCTGCCGCCTCATCAGCACCGCAACCCATCGTGCCACCGTTGGTTTCCGCTGGGCCCTCTACGGACTGTCCAGCCGTTACCTTTGGTGTGCCGGCGGCGGATCAGATGTCGATCGCTGCATCGGAAGGTGAGCCTGAGTCCTCGGGGGAGGATTCGGACGCGCTGCCGCCCGGGACGGTAGCGTTGCCCGAGTCGGATCCCGAGCTTACGGCTGTGCTCTCCCGGGCCGCCTTGTGCGTCGGGCTTGAGTGGAACCCTCCACCCTGTCCCGGCCCATCTCGGTTGGACGATTGGTACTTGGCGGGGGGTCACGCTGGTCAAATCCAGCGTCCCCCCCCAATGCCTTTCTTCCCGGAAGTACACGATGAGGTGACCAGGTCTTGGCAAGCTCCGCTTGGGGCTCGTACAGGGCCTGGTCCCTCGTCCGCCTTCACCTCCCTGGACGGCGGGCTAGCCAGGGGGTACGCGAAGATCCCGCCAGTCGAGCGGTCTGTTGCGACGCAGTTGTGTCCAACGGCCGCTGGCTGGCGCGGTGAGCCGCGTCTCCCGTCCCAGGCCTGTGAATTCTCAGCCGGTCTGACTGAGAAAGCTTACAGTGCCTGTGGGCAGGCTGCCTCTGCCCTGCACGCGGTGGCCCTTTTGCAGGTCTATCAGGCAAAGCGCTGTCGCAGATGCCCCAGGAAGGTCCTGACCAACAGCTGCTTGGGAGCTGCGCGCTGCCACTGACCTTGCCCTCCGGGCAACGAAAGTGACAGCGCGTTCTGTTGGCCAGGCGATGTCTACTCTAGTAGCCCAGCAACGCCACCTCTGGCTGACCTTGGCAGACATGAGGGAGACCAACAAACATCGGTTCCTGGATTCCCCCGTGTCTCCGGTCGGCCTTTTCGGCGACGCGGTGGAGAGCTGTGCCCAACAGTCCTCCGCTGCACAGAAGCAGGCTGAGGCTATCAGACATGTCATGCCACGGCGGTCCGCTGCTGCCTCCACCCAGCCGCCCGTGGCTCAGCCTCAGCCCGCTCGTCGCCGAGGGCGCCCGCCTGCGTCTTCCTCCGCCCCTGCTAAGTTGGCAAAGCAGCAGCCTACACCAGCCAAACAGCAGGGTGCCGGGCGCGGACGTGGTGCCCAGCCCGTCTCTGCCAGCCAGGTGGCAAGCGGTCGGGGAAAACTCGGCCCTGAGACGGGCGACCTGGAGCGGAAGGTTCCTGCCATTTGGGAGAGTATTCCATCTGCTCTCCCACCCCCGGAGGAGGGCCGGGGGGGATTTTGTGGCGGCTGTCCATCTACCGCCGCTGGCTCTCCGGAGTCCAGCGGTACCCACTTTGCCACAAAAGGAGCAGTTTCCTCAAACTCCAGGTCACAACAGGGGGTGTCTGCCAGTGTGCCAGGCTCCGCCTCGCTGCTGTCAGCTCCCTCCCCATTCGCCAGCAGGTGGCAGTGTGATGGTGCAGACCGCGTCCCGTGCGCCGTCTCCCATGCACACTGCTGCCTCGCAGAGTCTGACCCCACTCCGGGCCGCCCCCAAGCTGTCCGGGTCGGGTCCCTCTCTGCCTTGCTGCCCCACCCCCGGTGCGTCTGTGGTGCCTTTGGTCCTGCTGGCTCAGTGTCTGGAAGCATGGAGCACGCTCCCCAGCCTGTCCAGTTGGCTCATTCGTACTATCAGACTCGGCTATGCGATTCAGTTCGCCCGGCGTCCCCCGGTCTTCAGGGCTGTCCACTTCACTCCGGTGTCGTTGGACAGTGCTCCTGTTCTCCGGGTGGAGATTGCTGTCCTCCTGGCGAAGGGCACAATCAAGCCGGTCCCTCCAGCCGATATGAAGTCGGGGTTTTACAGCCCCTACTTCATTGTACCGTAAGAGGGCGGTGGCTACGGCCAATCCTGGACCGTCCCCAGGATTGGTTTGCAGCAAAAGACCTGAAGGACGCATACTTTCATGTCTCGATTCTGCCTCGACACAGACCCTTCCTAGGTCGGTCTGCGTTCGAGGGTCGGGCATGTCAGTACAAAGTCCTACCCGACATGGTTGTAGCTCCCAACCGGTTGGGTCTTCAGGTCAACTGGGACAAGAGCAAACTCGCCCCCGGGTAGAGGATCTCTTGTTTCGGTCTCGAGCTAGACTCGGTCGCACGGACTGCGCGTCTCACCGAGGTGCGCGTCCAGTCGGTGTTGAACTGCCTGAGCTCGCTCAAGTGCAGGACAGCGGCTCCACTGAAAGATTTTCAGAGGCTCCTGGGGCATATGGCATCTGCAGCCGCGGTAACGCCGCTCGGATTGCTTCATATGAGACCGCTTCAACACTGGCTCCGCGGCTGGGTCCCGAGATGGGCGTGGCAGTGCGGCACGCTCCGTGTCCCCGTGACACCGAGCTGCCGTCGCACCCTTATCCGGTGGTTGGACCCTTCGTTCCTGTGGGCCGGAGTACCCCTCGAACGAGTGTCCAGGCACGCTGTGGTCTCCACAGATGTCTCTGCCACGGGATGGGGGGCCACGTACAACGGGCATGCAGTGACAGGTCTTTGGACGGGGCCTCAGCTGCATTGGCATACCAATTGCCTCGAGTTGCTAGCGGTTCGTCTTGCGCTGGCCCGCTTCAAGGAGCTGTTGTCAGGCAAGCACGTTCTAGTCCGCTCACTAAGCATTGCGGCCGTTGCGTACACCTACCGTCAAGGTGGTCTACGCTTCCGTCGCATGTTGCAACTCGCCCGCCATCTCTTGTTGTGGAGTCAGAAGGATCTGAGGTCCCTTCGGGCCACTCGTGTCTCAGGTGTGCTCAACCGTGCAGCCGACGAGCTGTCACGGCAGCATCTACTTGCGGGCGAGTGGCGGCTCCACCCCCAGGCGGTCCAGCTGATTTGGCAGCTGTTTCGGCGAGGCCCAGGTAGTCCTGCTTGCCTCCCCGGAAACTGCCCTCCGCCAGTGGTTTTATTCCCTGACCGGCGGCACGCTCGGCACGGATGCCCTGGCACACAGCTGGCCCCCGGGTCTGCGCAAACATGCGTTTCCCCAGTGAGCCTTCTCGCACAACTCATGTGCAAGGTCAGGGAGGACGGGGAGCAGGTTCTGTTAGTGGCTCCGTACTGGCCCACTCGGACCTGATTCTCAGACCTCATTCTCCTCGTGACAGCACCTCCCTGGCCGATTCCTCTGAGGAAGGACCCCCTGACTCAGAGACGGGGCACCCTGTGGCACCCGCGTCCCGATCTGTGGAACCTCCACGTGTGGTCCCTGGACGGGATGCGGAGGTTCTGAGTGATCTCCCGCAAGCGGTCGTAGACACCATCACTTCCGCTAGAGCTCCTTCCACTAGGAATCTCTACGCGCTGAAGTGGAACCTGTTCGTCGAATGGTGCGCCTCTCGCCGAGAGGACCCCCGATCATGTTCGGTCGGATCCGTGCTTTCCTTTCTGCAAGATGGGTTGGAGCGAAGGCTGTCTCCTCCACCCTCAAGGTGTATGTTGCCGCCATTGCCGCACATCACCATGCAGTTGAGGGTAAGTCCCTGGGGAAACACGATCTGATCGTCAGATTCCTGAGGGGGGCCAGGAGACTGAATCCTCCTCGCCCTTCCTCCGTACCCTCTTGGGATTTGACCCTGGTTCTCACAGCTCTCCGGGGTCATCCCTTCGAACCTTTGCAATCAGTCGACCTGAAACTAATGTCTCTTAAGACGGTTCTTCTGGTTGCATTGGCTTCCCTGAAGAGGGTAGGGGATCTGCATGCATTTTCGGTCGACGAAACGTGCCTAGAATTCGGGCCCGGTGCTTCTCACGTCATCCTGAGACCCCGGCCTGGATACGTGCCCAAGGTTCCTACCACTCCCTTCAGAGATCAGGTAGTGAACCTGCAAGCGCTGCCCTCGGAGGAGGCAGACCCAGCCCTAGCTTTGCTCTGTCCCGTCCGCGCTCTGCGCGTTTACGTGGACAGAACGCGAAGCTTCAGGACCTCAGATCAGCTCTTCATCTGTTACGGAGGCCAGCAGAAGGGAAAGGCTGTCTCCAAGCAGAGGATGGCCCACTGGATAGTGGATGCCATCGCCTTGGCGTACGAATCCCAGGGCGTGCCTTGCCCGCTCGGGTTGAGAGCCCACTCCACCAGAGGGGTGGCCTCTTCCTGGGCGCTGGCTCATGGCGCCTCACTGACAGATATCTGTAGAGCTGCGGGCTGGGCGACACCTAACACGTTCGCTAGGTTTTATAGCCTACGTGTAGAGCCGGTATCCTCGCGTGTACTCGCATCCACTAGTCGGTAGACGTGTTGTACCCACTCTAAGTGTCGGCTTGCAATGCCATTCCCGCCACTGGCCGGATACGTGCATACTTTCACTCCCAGTCGTGTTCCCCGCTTGGTGAACCCTGTCGAGTTCCTCCGCCTCCCCCTTCGGCTCGGACATTGCGGAGTGTCTGATGCCAGGCCTACATCCGTCGCTGACGCTGTCTGTTGGCTGGGGCCCATATGTCGTGACCCCTCTACGTGAGCGGTCCCATATGTGTATTTTCCACGGTTTAAAACTCCCTACGGGCCGAGTCCGTGTCTTTCCCCTTAGCAGAGCCAGCTCTGCTGTCACCTGTCAGATGAGTCTCCCCCTAACCAGGTGGAGCCATCCCAGGGACTCCATATGCGTACTGCCCCTCCGGGCCAGTCCATATGTGCATTCCCACGTAAACTCCTCCCCCATTGGGTAGGTAGTGGTTTCCGCAGCGTCCCTTACGGGTTCGCTTCCCAGTGTGTCTAGTTTACTTAGTGGGTAGTGGTTAGACAGCAGTAGACTCTCTCGGTGTAAGCTCGCCCCCTTCACCGCCAGCCGGTGCTATGGGTGGCTGAGCTTGTGCTGGGCACTGGAAGGGGTTTCGTAACTGTGGCGCTTTAGTTGGGATCCCAATTCGTCGGTCACTACTGACGTACGTCGAACGTGACCGACTGAAAGGGAACGTCTCGGTTACGTATGTAACCCTCGTTCCCTGAAGGAGGGAACGGAGACGTACGTCCCGTCGCCACAGTTTCTGTACCCTCGCTGTAGTGCGGACACCAGTTGTCTCCTCAGCGAAAAACAGAGTGCGATTGCATCTGCTTCCTATTTATATACACCTGTCGGGGGCGGTGCGCATTATGCAAATATCGCACGCCAATTCCATTGGCTTGTTTTAGTTTACACGAAGATGATAGGGCTCTCTAAGCGATATCCCAATTCGTCGGTCACTACTGACGTACGTCTCCGTTCCCTCCTTCAGGGAACGAGGGTTACATACGTAACCGAGACGTTTTCTAAATAAAGTTTGAGGACGCTTGGTGGTGACGTTGATCCGCGACCATGGTGTACTGTAGTCCGTTTAAAGCCTACTGTTAGCCTTTTATATCTGACGACTTTATTTAGGCTTCAAAAGCTATAAATGTTGTGTTAACTCGTAAAGATTATCTTGATAGACAAAACGTGTAAGTTTCATAACCCTTTGTTAAACACAGAGCTTATTTTCTGCGATTTTCCAAAAGTCTATGGGAAAAATGCATAGGCTTTCAACCGAGGGAACCCGTGCGCCGCTAACTTCGGGGTTGGCCTACAAAAACACGTCATCCCTGGGGCACTCTATTGCGCTTTGTCTGTTTGGCACGCATGTGCACGGTGGCGCTCATTCACGGAAGTTTGTGCTTCCACTCCTGTGTCCTGGACAGCAAAATGGAAATATTTTCTCGACTTTCTAACATTTACAGATGGAGAAAATGTCTGTGAAATGTAAGTTATGCACTGAGGAAATTATTGGATGTCCCTTTAGCTTAAAGATTACGTTTTTACCAATCGCTGCACAAGTTAAGGTTATGTATGATGACGAAAGCACGTTAGTGCTAGCCCTCCCGGAACCCATAGAAAAGTTTTTTGAATGTAAGTCCATGGGAGCACTCGGGGCAATTCTCAGCCAGAGTGAAATCGCCCAAAAAGAGGTGGTACTCCACAGAACGTGATTGGCGATGATCCGTCTTTTTAGAAACACTGGTCCAAAAGTTGGTTGTTAGTTGTCATGCATTTTATTTGTTTAATAGAACTACATTTTTGAAAGTGGAAATTATATATTATAATATACTTATAAATTCACATATATGTAAGATGTAGTCACACACACATGAGTCAGAGATAAACCAAGAGTCTTTAAATCAGCAATGGGAACATGCAGGAGAAATAATAACTGGACAATGAAACACAGGAAACTGAGAGCTTAGACAGGATGATGAACTGAAACAGAACAGGGGCACGTTCAAGCTCAAACCAGTGTGCAACGTTTTGCTATGGTTTCCAGGTTGAACGACATGTTTCCTGGAAATGTTGTGCAACAGGGTTTGAGATACGTTTTCTCTTGTTTGGTGGGTGTGTCAAAAATGTCAGCCCAATCAGCAGCAACATGTATATAAACCACGCGGTATTAAAGAGACAGCTCGCACAATGTGTCCAAGTAAAGTCGTTTACAAATGTGTTCTCCTTTATTCTGGACTGCAAGGGCAGTGACTGTAACATTGAGTGTATTTTGCAGTATTGAACACACATTTATACCGACTTCCTCAGGCTTTGAAAGTTTTTCAAAAAGAACACAAAGAATGGCCTTCTCAGCTGCCATAGTTGCAACTCTTGCATCATCAGAACAGGGTGTTCAACATACCACCGTTTCCATTTAAAAAACGTTTTGCAACATTTTGTCGGGGCTGAACGCAGCCCAGGTGTGATAGGACTAATTAACGAATGGGGAAATTGACTAGAAATCAGTCAACAGGAACTGAGAAAAAATCAAAACAGAGGCTGTGTCCGAAATCACATACTCTCCTACTGCTAAAAAAGTATGTTCTTTATAGTGTGAATGTAATTCATGCTACACACATTCATGTATTACATCCGCCATGCTGTCATTATCATGTGACCCAGCGTCAGTTATGTCTATACCATTCACAAATCCTCTCCCATGGCGTCATGGGATAGTAAAGTATGCACACTTCAGAATCTTGCTGAAAGTACTGTAGTAGGTCATTTGGGTACTCTTTTATGAGTACTGTGAATTTGGAAATAGTTCTTTTGTCACATACTGGCTTTCGCCGATTATATATTGTAGTACGGAAGTATGCAATTTCGGAAGCAGCCAGAATATTCTTGTGACAGTATAAAGTTCACGTGACACCAACCTGCTATATGTTAAGTTCATCTTGTAGTGTTTGCTCGGGAACTGAGCCACAGGATAATGACATCATGACAATGCTGATTGGCCAATAGCATCACAGGAACAAGCAGTCCCAAACCCTTCACTAGTAAATATCCTCGCTCTAAAAAATAATGTGTTGGCTCAACAAAAATCAGTTACAATGCAACATCATCTTCTCAAATTTCAGTTCAAATCTACAGCTATCATTTCACATTGATGGAATAATTACTTTTTTAATTCCATCAAAACTTAGACAAGGAATGGCTTTATAATGTTTTATTCATTAAGACATCAGCAGCTTACTCTATTCTGCCATGTTATGACCAAAACTATAGCAACGTCTACTAAAAGTCTTCTAATTATACAGCCATAATTATTGCATTGTATTTGTCTGTATCATTAGAAGTGTGTTAGTTGATGTTGTTAGTTGATGTTTTACTTCAGTCAATCAGTCAAACGAAACAAATATAGTTTTTCAAGGTCTCTATAATAGAGATGTTTAAGTTTCTAACGTTGTGGTATTGTAAGATTGGTTGTTGTCTTAGTTGAATTGATAGCATTGGTGGGTCTTATTACTGTCTCCGCAGCCTAGATGTTTGGATGCGAGTGAGATCTGGTCTAATCCTGAGCAGAATCACTAAAATTGGTTTTGAAACATGTCTCATTGTTCTGACAACTCTTTGTCTGTAAGTGAGGGTTCACAGAACTGCTGGACAAGATTCTTTCAGACAGTTAAGCTGTCTGCGCTTCTCTGTGTATGTTAGTGTGTTTTTTGTGTCTTCTTCCTATAAGTGATCTGAATTTGGGGGCATTTTCCACTGAAACAATATAAAAATCAATTTTTTCACAATAACAGAAATGACAGATGTGACAGATAGAGCAAACCCTCAAGCACTATAGCGACGGAAAGTCTGTTCAGGGAGACAACTTCATTCCATTCGAATTACTCTTGTCTCGTCCCATAAAGCAAACTTTATTAGAAAAGCAAAGTCAGAGATAAGTTCTGTTTCAAACTAGGGAAAAGCCTTAGTTCTTTTAGGTCTCTCTATAGATGCACCTTGATAAATGTTTGGGTTTTTAAATTTGTCTTTGTGTGGTCGCCCTTGTATCTCTTTGCTTTTTGAATGCCGCTTTCTAACTGAGCATCTCGTCACCCTCAAACAAACTGTCTCGTGGCGTGTCGCTCCCATGTGGGCTGTTGTTCAGAGCAAGGTGAACCTCTCTGACATCAAAAGGCATTTTATGTTTCTTTTATTTTAAATGGCAGAGTTTCTGTACCACTAGGCTTCTAGTGCCAAGTTAACTACGCCCTCTGCTAGGATGACAGATCTAGTCGCAGCAGCTTCGTCCCTAGGCATAGTTGTGTCTGTCTACAGGTGATGAGGGAGGAGGCCAAAGTGGGTGCTGAGCTCATTGAAGTAAGGATATAAAATTCACATCAGGTACAAGTGGGGGAAAAGCACAAAGGCAGACGATAAAGTGTCGGCGCCATTTATATGCCTAAATCTACAGCCTCAGATCCAAAGCCCCGCTTACAGAGCCCATCTGGGAGAAGGTGCTTATGCTTGAAGTGTGCTCCAGACACAGCGTTTTCACAGGTGCTAGAGCCCTTAGGCCACATCTGATGTTGAGATATGCAACAATGCTTTCCTTTTGATGATTCTTTAGGTCTTATCTTACAATGTCTTCCAAAAGACCTATTTCACTTCTTTCAAGATCGTATTTCAAGCTGTGTTGATTTTAATCAGTTTTACTTATTTTAGTTTACAAAATTAAACAAATGCAAAATTAAACAAATAACATTTTAAATGGTTACTCAGCATGCTTTGCAGCTCACTAGGACAATAAATGTGTTTGAAACAATTTTAGAATGGTGTCCATATTTGCTTCAAGGTTTACATTTTACTTTAATATTGCACGTTATTATGTGTTTTACCACTAGTTGGGTTTCCATCCAAACATGAAGCAAATCTTTTCAAAGAAAAAAAAAAAAAAGCAAATTAGGTGCATTTCCATCAGATATTCTCCATTTTTTAAACAAACAAACAAAAAGAAAGAAAAAAAAAACCCAGAAAAGCAAACATGATGTATGCGTGATTTGGCATAAAAATATGCAGAGCGCTCCCTTTATAATTATTAAAAAGCTGTCCCTCATCTAAGTTCATCGCGATCTCACAAAGTTCTGTTATTATAAATGAAGCACAATGAATTTCTTATTTACATAATGTCTACACTGTATTTATTTTGTTATAATGAAAGGACTTTGCAAGCCACTCAAAACACAAGAGTTTTTGTTCACCTCTGATTGACCATTGAGCTCAAGTGTGATTGGCTACATTGCTCAA